>NW_027496295.1:0-55000 GCF_021521415.1 Bidens hawaiensis
ATTATGTCGGTTGCTCAAGTTTGAATAACATATACTTGTATATGTTTGGTCCGGTGATCTACTTGTAGATTCACAGGATAGCCATTTATCTAAAGACTGAAAGCATCTGGGGCGTTTGTGATGTGTTTTTGTGTTTTGAATTCTTTCACTTAAAATTATGTCGGTAATTCCAAGTTGGAGGGACACGTATTCTCATATGTGTTTTGGTCCTGTTAACCACTAGTGGTCATACGGGATGGCCATTTACCTGAAAATTGAAGAGTGACCGGGGTGACTGAGTTCTTAACATGTTTGTCTTCTGTAATTTTATGGGAAGTAATATTACTATTCAGTTAAATGCTTTTTAGAAGCATTAAGATTTTTCAAAAAATGAGAATCGATCCAACCTTTGGAAAATGATAGATAAATCGTTTCTGTGTGCCTAACGGGTGAAGTTATTAAGCTTAAAGGGCTCTAGAATAGTCATTGATGTGTATGGTAGCTTTCCATGATGCGCAAAAGTTGAAGTGATATAAACTAAATGTGCTAAACTTACTGTGGAGAGTTATTTAGAAGAAATGTTCATGTCTCCATATACATCTCTCCGAATGATAGGTAGAAAAGCAATTACCCAGTCATACACGAGCCCGTTAGTGTCTTGATCACAAAAAAATATTGTGCTATTATGTTTATTATTATAAAAAAAAGGAAAAGATGAAAAAAGATTGAAAAAAAAAGAAAAAGATGAAAAAAATAACTTATTATGAGTATGTATATAATTTGTGTTGTTAAAAAAAACTTGGTATTTCAAAAGCATAAAGGGTCAAACTAGAACTACAGACATGGGGGCACGCAAGTAAGTCCTGTCATGTCTCGAATGAAAGGCTTGTCAGTTTACTGGCACTAAGTCCAACGTTCAACCTTAAAGCTTAAATTTGCTTTTATATAAAATCTTTTGATCAAGCACTAGGGGGTTGGAGTCAAATTGGGGTGATCTGGGAAAGCAAAATACGCTTTAAGAAGGGATAGGAGGCACCACAGGTCCATGAGTGATGTCCATCTAAGCTTTATGCCTAACTGAACCTTAATCATACCACTGATGCAATGAAAAATCATGCTAAGTATGGGATACACGCTATCAATCTGTCTATTGTTGTCATAATAACGCTGAACATGAATCCTTGTGACAGTACCTTAACGATATGATTCCATGTTCAGATCTTTTCATAAAGGCAGCATTTTTATTAAAAACTGAAATTTGATCCCAATTTTTAGCTAAATTACAAGAAGACCGGATGATTAAATTTGTTTTATTTGTTGTTTTTAGTTTTATTTTAGTTCATTTATTTTATTATTTACTTCTTGATTACTCTTGTCGAAACAAATGTGTTAAGAAATCATTTTGAAGTTTTCAACTTATGAAATCTGATATCGGTTATTGTGTTATAGTTGGTTTAGCTGGTATGATCTCATTTCAAGTGTTTTCAAGAGAATTAAAAAAAAAACAGAAAAATAAGAATTACAAAAATATGTATGTATTATTTTGTTTTATTTAATTGTTTTCAAAATATTGTGGTTTATCTTTCTATCAAAGTTGATTGTTCTTTCAAGACTTATTTCTTGCAACGGAAGCATATGAAGTATCTGAGATTCAAATTGGATGATGCTGTCAAAAAGAGGGAGATGATAGATTTTTGGATGCAGATGCTGAAGTTGCTGATCACTGAAGTTGTTGATTATGTTCTAGTAAAGATTCTGAAGATCTTGAAAGCATCACTATAAGGGCAAGATTGTTGGGTCATAAATTGGTTAGACTGACGCACATCAAAAGGCCACGACATGATCAAGACTAAAGTGATGCAAACGAAGACGAGTTGAAGAATTACATTGGTGTAATACCGAAATCCCTATCGAGTTCGGTTAGGCTAGTTTGAAGTGAAATAAACAAGAATGAAGCTACAAACCAAGGGGGAGATTGTTGGGTCCATATTTGGTGGTTTGTACTTAGTTATGTGTTTATTGGGTTGGGCTACGGGTTAGCTATGTAAACCGAAGAGTTCTCGGTGGGCTTGTGATTAATATGGGCCGAGGTGTTTGGTTTCCCTATATATAGTTTACGTAATGTATAGGGTAGGGGTTATTCACATTGAGAGAGCTAGCAGAGTGTGAGCAGAACTAGAGAGTTGTTCATTCCTAATCATATGTTCAAGTATTGTAAGTGCTTAAGCACCCAACGTATTCAATAATATACGTGTGTTTTGAAGCAATCTTGTGTCAATCTACTTTTTATTATCCGTGTTCTTGAATCATCGAGTATTGGTATTCCGCACCAATATTAGTTTGGTTGATATCATATTGTAGTGATCCAGATTCAGGACTTACATTAACCGAAATGAGAAAAATGGGATGTTACATTGCATAAGTGGGTACCTGCTTATTACCTCAAGTAAAGGTAAATTTACTTTTACTTGCTTGAAAACTTCCCGCATTTCTTCTTTTTGAGGACCCCTTCTTTAAATAATATTTTTCTTACATGGGTCAACTAAAGCCGAGAGAAATGGGATTTGACTTAATCCCACTCCCTTACCTTTATCATTTTCATTATTCCCCAAACCCGGTTTATCAATTACATTTTCAAAAGTTGGGTCTTTAGAAAAAAATTTGGGTGAGGCCTCATCCTCATCACTTTCATTTCCCGTGATATCCACAACCACCCCATCAACCAAACCCGGTGATAAATCACTTTTATATTCTTTTCCACTTCTCAAAACACTAACATGGTTAATAGGAACATTACGAGAAGAGCTATGAGAAGGATATATCTTTGTGTCGCATGGCAATTGCCCTTGTTTTTCTTCATGTCCAATACTTCAGTTGCAAGTTGACCCATTTGAGTAGTCAATTATTGAATGGCTTTGTCAAGGACCTCATCATTTTTCATGCGAATTTCATCGAGTTGATTTCTTCTTTGCATGTCTTGTTGCATTACTTTGAGCATCTCCATAACTTCATTTCCACTTGATGAACTTTGACCCCGGAACAAATTTGACCACCAACCCCTTGAATTTGAAACCCTTGATCATTCCCGCCATGAAAATTTCCTTGATTGTTATATTGTTGGCGAGGAACATAGTTTCCTTGATTCCCTTGGAAATTCGGGTTGGATTGAGTAGCTGGATTCCCATAACGAAAATTTGGCTGATTTCTTAACCTGGGGAGGTAAGTGTTTGAATTCACATTATAATTTCTACCACCTCCCCCTTGAAGTGCATTCACCTCCTCCATGTGTACTTGACCCACCGTACACACCTTCAAAGCATGGCCCAACTCATTACAATTTATACAAACATCAATTACTTGATTAGTAGTTTGTACCCCTCCTTTTCCACGGCTTGTATTTGTGGTCTTCCAATTGTCGGCCTTGTTCTTCTTCCGGTTTGAGCCTTTCTTTTCGATGTGACCGCCATTTGCTCCAAAAACGCCCAATCATCTTGTTCATAGTTAGTACCAAATGAACCATTTGTAATCGACATCGAATTATGTTCATATTCCGTACTCAACCCCTCATGAAATGCATTCAATAAATCTCAGAGAGCAATACCATGGTGAGGACAATTCTTGATCATCATATTAAACCGCTCAAATGCTTCATGAAACATTCCGCCCGATTGTTGTTAAAAAGT
Organism: Bidens hawaiensis; assembly: GCF_021521415.1. NCBI lineage: Eukaryota > Viridiplantae > Streptophyta > Magnoliopsida > Asterales > Asteraceae > Bidens > Bidens hawaiensis. The sequence continues at coordinate 3,663 of NW_027496295.1, forward strand.
TCTCAAACTCCTTCTTGCATTATTAGTCTTTTGGGCCGTGTAAAATTCTTCCAAAAATCGTTGTTGCATCTCGGGCCAAGTATAAATTGATGCGGAAGGCAATGTGTAGAACCATCTTTTCGCCATATCTTCCAAAACGAACTGAAAAATAACCAACTTAACCTCATCTGCAGAAAAACCTTTACCCCCAATCATGTTGCACATAGAGTCATACGCCTCCAAATGAAAATACGGTTCTTCCGTTGCTTAACCATTATACTTTGGTAGAATTTGGAGTAGGGATGAGATCGGGACCGTACCCGTACCTATACCCGTACCTGTACCCGAAAGTACCCGTAACTAAAGTCAGTAAATCTTGGTACCCTTACCCGTACCTGAATTATAAGGTATGGGTATGGGTACGGGTACAGGTACTTTGGGTACGGTACTCGATTTGGTACCTCTTTGTTCTTTTAAAAAAATATCCAGTAAACTAGGTATCGGTAACGGTACGATGTCGACAATCAATTATCTATAATATCAAAACTGTAATACCGCAACCAAAAGATAATACCAAAGCTAAAAATGAAACAAATCAGCCATAATATAAAATCCATTTCTTTGTCCTTTTCTAAATTTATTGTTTCCACAATTTCTATATAAAAACAAGAGAGGAAGTCAATATATGAATATACATATATATTATTTAATTATGTACACAATTACACATATATGAAATATTAATATACTAATACACAATATAAGAATATACACATATAAATTGAGAATGAACTTATTCAACTAATATATATCATGTTTTGAAAATTCCGCTTGAAAGTTAAGTCATAATTGTTGAAAACCCAATAAAAGCCCCTACATATTCTAAATAGGTACCGGTACCCGTAATACCCGTACCTGTACCCAAAAGTACCCGTACCTATAATCTGTAAATTTGCGTACCCATACTCGTAACCAATAGACACGTACAAATAAAGGTACGAGTACAAGTACGGGTACTAAACGAGTACGGGTACGGGTATTTAGGGAAAAAAGCTCATCCCTACTTTGGAGTGCATTGGTTCTAACCTAAAATGTTCTTCCTTGTTGGTTGTGAGGAATAACCATAGGATACAGATTATTAGTAATTATTGGTCGAAAATAGGCTTCAATCCCCCTTACCATCTCTCTTGCATGCCTTCTTGGTACCCCGATTGGTGTTCTTGGTTGACCCATTTTCCTATAGACGGGCCTTGGAGGTGCAAATTGTTGAAACAGTGGTTGGGCATTTGTTGTTGAAATTATTGATCTTGTTGTTGCCCTTGTTGTGGAGCTTGTTGTTGTTGAATAACCAGTGGCGGTTGAACTTGTTGTTTGATGTGCTAAAATTAGTTTTAATATTAACTAAAACTACGTTAATCTAGACATTAAGTAATAATTCTAGACTCTTAACTTAACTAAAACTACTAACCGGCAAGTGAACCGATCGACTCTAGTACAGCTAAGTAAGTCCGGATATCGAACCCACTAGACTCTTTTAATTACGTAAACTAGCTAAATTAGACTTAACTACATACACGATTATTGATTTATTATTAAAAGGGGGTTTTACTAAAAACTAATATTAAACTAATTAATAAAACTTAAGACGACTTAAACCTGGACTTAATTCAAATGATGACGAACAACCACCTAGGCTATAATCCCTAATGCATCAATTATCAAATGGTTGGAAAATGCTAGTTATGGAACCGGGATCTTAAACTATTCACTTAATGGGAAACCGAACAGGACCCTTGACCCTTCTCAAGAAGACACCTATGGAATCCTAATAAGCTATTAAAATTACTTGTTTTAATTAGACTCCCTTACGGTCTCTAATTTATTTTATGACAAGTACCTCTATAAGAAATCCTATCTTACAGCGCGGAAATCAAAGGTAGTTTAAAGAATTCATTCAACTAGATAGACAAGGCAAACAAACCAAACCTAGACGGACTCTTTACAGAGAACTAAATCTAGCAATTTAACCAACCAAGACATATCATATAATCTATCACCTTACAGCTGTTTAGATTAGCAACACACTTAAGTCTACTTGATTAATAATATGCAAACCAACCATAAACTAGTAAAAAACACATAGTAGATGAACTAACGATATCTTATTAAATTACAGACAATCACCAAGGAAACTGTGAAACAATAAAACTCGCCAAACAAACCTAAGCACCCATATGCATCGAACGAATAAGAATAAACCTCTTACTTAATCATAAATCCATAAACAAAAAAAAAATCCAAACCAAAATCCAAAATCAACAAAAGTTCAACACAAGCCTAAGCGGTCTAAATGTTAGCCAACAATCATACTTAATACCAAAAGCAAATAAATAGACCAAAAGGTTTAATTCTTAAACAAGATAATAAATCAAACCGAAAAACAATGTTTAGTTGAGTAGACGTTGAACCCTAATGCTCGTTGCTAGAACCAGCCCTGCCTTCTCTCAAAACTGCTTGTAATAATGTAGTCTCCGAATGATAATAGGTGTGCCCAATCTTCTTTTTATATTGCGGCTAAAACGAAACCTTCAAAAAGTTGCCGACTCAATAATTTATTTTCGTTTGGGCTACTAAATCCAACAAATATGGGCCGACCATCTTCTCTTGAGCTGTGAACTTAAAACATATGATGGGTCAAAAGTCAAATACTACATAATATATATGTGAATCAACTAATGTAATTTAAAAGAATATTTAATTTATTATAAACCCACGAATGTGGGTTTCTTATTTTTCCCATTTATGTTTCTGTTTTTTTTTCATAACATCGATTTAGTGTAAACATAATAATGAATGATAATTTATATGAGGTTCCCTTTAAGCAAATTGTATCTTTGCTTTTCAATAATTAGTATTCATACCATTTTAGCTCGTGGACTTTAAAACATTCAAAATTCACATATGAGCCAACTAAAAATAATATTTATTAAGAATTTATTTTAAAAGTATTTAAAAGTGTATGAAAATATTTATATAGTAATATGTATAATTTAGACCATATCATTGTTGAACAACCGGTTGTTGTTGAGCTTGTTGTTGAACAACCGGTGGTGGTTGTCTATTAAGCTCTTGCACCGGTTCCAGTTGTTGTCATTGACCATAAGAAAAATTTCCGGGATTTACCATTTTACTTCCATCACCTCCCGCGTAGTAACCTTCCACTTCATACCCCTCAAATTCACTGACAAACCCATACCCGTAACCGTCACATTGTTTTCTTGAATGTTGCATGAAAGGTGGGGGTTGATATTGGTAGTTTGATTGTGGTAGTTGAAAGGTTGGTTGTTGGTTTTGTTGAGATGATAATGCACCAAAGGTAGAAAAAAGGTTCGAAATAGGTGGTAATGTTGATGATGTTGAGTAGGTGTTTTGAGTATTTATGGGTTCGGTTGTGTGAGTTGGTTTCAATTCACTTGATGTAGTAGTTATGGTAGTAGTGATCGGTGGAGGTGAAATTGGTGGAGGTGCGGATGGAAATGTTTGACCCGAAGTGGGAATTGATGATTCCATGGTGCTGTTCGATGCAGCTAGAGAGCCAAGAAGCTTATTTTCCATAAGTAGGACTCGGTTTCTTCGAAGTGTTCGTTCAATCTCAGGATCGATAACTAGTGGTGATGACCTGTTAGAGCCTCTAGTATGCATACACCTGTAAGTACCTGCACACTAACACAACAAGCGTAAACCCGAAAATAACAAACAAAACTAGAAAAGCTAACTACTCCCCGGCAACGGTGCCAAAATTTGACGTGAAGTCGAAGACTCACTCAAAAATAAACCGATTACAACTAATTAGATAGCGGTAAGCGGGTATCAAACATAGGGAGTTTGTGGAAAATGTTTTATTAAGTAACAAAGTAATCTATCTATAATAATCTAAGTGCAGAAAATAAATTCAAAGATTTGGTAGTTTGGTTTATTTTACAAAAAGAACTTAAAGCAATTTAACAATATGAGAAAATATGCATTCCATCGGTTTCAGGTTTTTATGAATGTCAAAGTTAATGTTTAAATTGAGATGAACAATAAATAAAGTTCGTGCTTATGAATACGATTGCGATAATTGAAGATAAAGTACTTGGATTATATAACGCAAGGTAATCATTCAAAAACCAATTAGTTTATCCAACCTCGAATCCCTTCCAATTAATCTCGATTGCTTAAAACACCAAGAACTGACGGTTTAGAACACGAACTCAATAAACTAATAATCTATCAATCAATCCATAATAATGAAATCAATAACATCAAATTATTATCTCAGAAATTGCATAAACATTCAATCAAACATTCATAAATAAACCTTACAATCTGAGGGAAAACACAAAGAGAATTAGCCGAGCATGATTCGGTTCATCATCCCTTCGATTATAGTAATCATACGAATCAAAAACAAGTGTTTTATGGTTACACAACTCACAATTGATCTATGGCACTTGAAAATTGCCCTTAGGTCATCCACAATTAAAAGATATTGATAAGAATGTCAAAAGCCGTCCAAAATACGAGTTATAAAAGCCCTTACAGTTTTCTGCGGCGTGCCCACCATAAGCTACGGTGGCCACCGTAGCTTACAGTAGCTTCCAAAGCACCTATGGTAGTCATAAAATGCCCTACAGTGGGCTTTTTCTTCAGATTCCACCGTAGCTTACGGTGGCTACCGTAAGCTATGGTTGGTTTTAACAAGGCCTCCTTGTTTTCGTCATAACTTCCTCGTTCCAAGTACGTTTTTCTTCACCGTTTTCGCCCATGTTCTCGTAATTTCATCATCTAACTTCTACCTGCAATTATACGAGTAAACGTAGTCAACTAATTCCACAAATAAAAAAAGATTAAATGCATGATTATTGATGGTCTTAAATCACTTAAGGGTTGTCCAATGGACCACCCATCACCCTCTCGGTTAAATCAACCCGTTTAGGCACTTTTTGTTGAGTCTTTTGGGTGCACATTTCTTTTAAAATTTTGGCATAAGCGGGTATTTTCTTAATGCATCTAATAAAGGACGATTCACCTTTACTTGTTTGAAAACTCACGCGTTTCCTCTTTTTGAGGCCCCCTTCTTGAAATTATTTTTTTCTACCTAGGTCACCTAAAGCTGGAGTTTAGTTTTATATTCTTTACCACTTCTCAAAACACTAACATGATTAATAGGTACATTACGAGAAGAGCTATGGGAAGGATTTACCTTTGTTTTGCTTGTCAATTGACCTTTGTTTTTCTTCAAATCCGACACTTCGGTTGCAAGTTAACCCATTTGAGTGGTCAATGATTTAATAGAGACTTCATCTTTTTTCATGCACACTTCATCAAGTGGATTCCTCTTTTGCATGTCTTGTTGCATCATCCTAAGCACATCCATGACTTCATTTCCACTAGAAGAACTTTGACCCGAAAACCCACTCTGACCACTACCCGTTTGTTGAAATTGCTCTTGAAAACCTTGATTGTTTTCTCCTTGAAAACTTCCTTGAGTGTTGTATTATTGGCACGGAACAAAATTACTTTGATTCCCTTGTAAATTCGGATTAGATTGGGTATCCGAATTCCCATAACAAAAATTTTGATGATTTGTAAACCTGGGGTGGTAAGTGTTTGAGTTCATATTGTAATTTCTACCACCCCCCCCCCCCTTGACCTTGAATTGCATTTACTGCTTACACTTGTTCTTGACCCACCATAGAAACATTTGCTGCATGACCTAATTCATTACAATTAGTATAAACATCATATACCTGATTTGTAGCTTGTGCCCCTCCATTATCTACAACATGTACCTGCGGTCTTATAATTGCTGGTCTTGCCCTTCTTGCGGTTTGAGCCTTTCTTTTTGATGTGAATGACATTTTCACCAAAAAATGCCCAATCATATTGCTCATAATTGGTACGAAATGTACCATTTGTGATTGACATTAAATCTGGTGCATCCTCGGAATTCAAATCCGCATGAAAAGCATTAAACAACTCAAAAAGAACAATACCATGATGAGGACAATTATTGATCATCATGTTAAACCGTTCAAATGCTTCATGAAACATCTCACCCGATTGTTGTTAAAAATTTCTCAAACTTCTCCTTGCATTATTAGTCTTTTGAACCCTGTAAAACTCTTCCAAAAACCTTTGTTGCATCTCGGCCCAAGAATAAATCGACGTGGAAGGCAATGTATAAAACCATCCTTTTGCTTTATCTTCCAATGAAAATTAAAAAAAAGGACCAACTTAACATCATTTGATGAGAAACCTTGACCCCCAATCGTGTTGCAAATGGAATAATATGCCTCCAAATGAAAGAAAGGTACTTTCGTTTCCAAGCCTTTTTAATTCGGTAAATTTTGGAGTGAATTGGTTCTAAGCTCAAATGTTCTTCCTTGTTGATTTTCAGGAATAATCACTGGAGAAGAGTTATCAGTGATGACTGATCGAAAATGAGCTTCAATTTCCCTCACCATTTATCTATTATGTCTTCTTAGTACCCCCAATGGTACTCTTGGTTGGCCCATTTGCCTTTGCATGGGCCTTGGAGGTGCAAATTGTTGAAGTGGTGGCAAGGGCATTTGTTTCTGAAATTGTGCTCTTGTTGTTGCCCTTGTGGAGGAACTTGTTGTGGAACTTGTTGTTGTATAACCGATGGTGGTCATCTATTAAATTCTTGAGCCGGTTCTGGTTGTTGCCTTTAAGCATAGGCAAAAGTCCCTTGATTCCTCATTTTATTTCCATCACCTCCCATGTAATAACCTTCCTCTTCATAACCCTCGAACTCCCTTTCAGACCCATCACTATAAACAACACCTTGTGTCCAAAATGATTGCACAAAAGGCGGTGGTTGATATTGAAATCTTGATTGTGGTTGTTGTTGAAAGATCGGAGTGGTATATATTTTATGTGGTTTTTGTTGGTATGGGGGTGGTTGGTATAGTTGGGATGATGATTGACCGAAGGAAGGAAATAAATGAGTAAGAGGTGGCAATGTTGATGATGACTGGTAAGTGAATTGAGTATTTGTGGCCACAATTGTGTTGGTTGGTTTCACTTCACTTGATGAAGTGGGTATGGTAGTAGGAATTGCTGGAGGTGGAATTGGTGGAGGTTTGGTTGGCAATGTTTGACACGTAGTGGGATTTAGTGAATCCATTGGGTTGTTCGATGCACTAGGAGAACCAAGAAGTTTGTCCTCTTGAAGTAAGACTCTGTTTCTTCGAAGTGTTCATTCAATTTTGGGATAAAAAAACTAGTGGTAATGACCTGGAAGAGCCTCTAGTGTGCATACACCTGTAGATACCTGCACACTAACACAACTAGCATAAACCCAAAAATAACAAAACCAAAAGTGGTTTGTTGGTGACAAGACCCATCGCGATACGCGATGGGCATGCCTGAAGACCCCATCGTGTATCGCGATGGGTAGTTGATTTATGTTGACCATTGGTCCATCGCGATACGCAATGGACCAGTGAAGACCCCATCGCGTATCGCGATGGGGTGTGTAGACGGGAAAGTTAGGGTTTATATCAATTTCAACTTAACACGACCCGAACTTCACACACATCGAGGCAGGCGATTTCCAGAGCTCTAGGAGGACGATTCCACCATACCGAGACCACCTACATTCTCTGTATCATCTATATTGAAGATTCCATGACGTCGAAACGCGGCTAAACTCTTAGAATCTCACCTGGGAATGTAAATTTTGTAACAATTTCAGTTTTGTCATATGACTAAGAATCTTTATGTATAATTGTTTATGGTTAATCTATGATTATTGATGTTTAGTATTTCTTTGTGTTCAATCGGTTTAGGTTTACGTTGATCTGAACGATTCATTACTAGTTGCTATAATAATTGATCATAGGGTTGTTTGATTAGGTTGAATATGATAAAGCATATAATTTCCCTTAACCGAGTCACACTGGTAGGGACCATTTGATAACCAGTGCCGTGTGTAAAGCGATTATTAATGCCTAAGGTTTTGTCTAGTTGATCAGTTTGTAGTTAACTGTTAATGATTAATCTGTTAGGTTGCATGAGATTATTATAAGTTACCTACTTGAAATCCCGTGTGTGATTTGCTTTTATTAATAGATTAAAACTTGTTTACTTGTTAGTTTGCTTAATTCTAAACTTAAACTATTTGCTTGTGTGATCAGCACCAAAACTTGTTACTTCATAATATTGAACTTGTTACACGATTGCATTGACCACATACTCCTGGTGGATACGATACCTTACTTATCGTAGCTACTTAGTTTAATTAGGTATTTGCATGACTCAAACGACATTTATCAAAAAAGAGCCGTTGCCAGGGAATTAGTGCGATTAATGTTTTTCGTGTTAATTGATTTTTGTGTTTATTTTAATTTTAGTTTTATCTTTCAGTTTTTAGTTTGAATTTTATTTTTCCTTTTTACGCGAGGTGTGTTGTTTATGCAGATAACAGGTTTATGGACACCTGCCAATCGGGCAAACAGTCATCGCTAGTTTTCGAGCCCGAAATTGAGAGACTAGCTCAGCAAAACCGAGCTCAGAACAGAAAATCAGAAATGGAAGATCAGGATCAGAACCAAAACCAACACCAAAACCAAAACCAGAATGAAAACCAAAACCAAGACCGACAACCACACCCAGAAAATAACACGTTTCACCCATACAACTGCCTCCACCATTAAATTTCAATAACCAAAACAACCAGAATAACTCAGCTTGCGCTTCTAAAACCCGAAACCAAAATCTTGACCAGGCTGAACCTTCAGTCCCACATAACACCCCTAAGCGCATAGTTTGGATTAATCTTAATGATGCTCATTCTAGCATCCCGACAGAAGATGAAGAAGAGGGGGGAGATAATGATGTGAACCAGGGTTTTGAGGTTGAGAACGAGGTTAACAGGTGGGTCAAAAGGAATCGGGCAGTTGAGCCCGAGAATGAGGGTTATGAGATGGAAAATGAGGGGATTGACAAGTGGGAAGAGGAGGTGGAAGAGACAGTGAATCAGAGACGGGATGAAGTGGTTAACAGGAACAAAGGAGGTAATGGTATTGGTCGGGACAGAGTTAACCGTGCAGAAAGGCCCGAAAGAGTTTAGAATATTCAGGTGAACAAGATGGTTTGGTAAATCCCGGGGGCAAAGGAGGAATTTTGTAGCCCCGGTTCAGGATGTTAACAGTTGGTCCAGACCGACTATCTCAGATGGAGTATCCCCGTTGGTTCCACAGGTACGAGTGCCGGGACAGCAGACTTTTTAAAAGTCCGAGCCATCTTACATTAACATCGTACCGCATTTTCACAGGATGGCTTCCGAGGACATGTATTCTCATTTGTCCGATTTTTCGGCTATTTGCGGGTCAATTGGTGATGGTACTTATGAACAGGACGAGGTTCGGTTGCGGTTATTTCAGTTTTAGTTGAAAGATAAAGCAAAGCACTGGTTTAACTCTCTACTGACACACAATATTAGCAACTAGGCCTAGATGCAGCAGGTGTTTCTAAACGAGTGCTATTTGCAGTCGAAGACGAGCGAGGCCCAATGGAAATTTGCTACTTTTCACAGTTATCAGGCGAGTTAGTTCATGAAGCATTCACCAGGTTTAAGGAGATGATCAGAAAATGCCCACACCACCAGATTGAATTATGGGAATTGGTGAAATGTTTTGTAGATGGGTTAACATACGAGGACCGAAAGCATTTGAAGGCCTCGTGTAATGTTCAGTTGCTGAATCAGCCTGAGGAGGATGATTGGATTTTTTGGAGTTTATGTGTGAGGATTCCAAAGCAAAGGCATCAGCTGAAAGGCGAAGACATGGTACTTCTTTCCGGTCAGTAAAGTCAGTCACGAGTGAGTCTGAACGAATTGTTGAGTTAGAACGTGAACTGACTGGGTACAGAAAGGGTAAGAAGAAAGAAGTCGGAAAGTTGGAGCGAAATTCTCGGTTTGTGAAGATTGTGGTGAACTCGGACATAAGGCATAAAATTGCCCCGACTTTTATAATGACGAGGAGGATGAACCCGAGGAAGCTAATTATGCTTACGGGGATTCCAAGAATCAAGGGTTGAATTCAAACACCTATCACCCCAGCTTGAGGAATCACCCGATTTTCGTTACGGGAACGTGTCTGCACAGTTGAACTCGAACTTTCAGGAATCGAGCCAGAACAGATCGCAGGGTAATTACCGCCAAGGCGGTTATCAGCAGCATCAAGGTTCGTATAATCAGAATCGGGGGTATAACAGAGACGAAAACCGAGGTGAAAATTCTTCGGGTAATCAGGACCAGTAGAGGGGGTCCTCGGGAAACGTGGATAATTATGTACACGCGAAGTTGGATGCATTGATGATGGTTATGACAGATCATAAGGCTGAAACGAAGCAACAGTTCGAGTTGCGGGATAAATCGTCAGAGGCAATGCTGAAGCAGATTGGTCAGCTCGCAGCAGATATGGCAAGGTTGCAGAAGAATACGGGCCAACTCCCGAGTGACACCACAGTCAACCCGAACCACTATAGCTTGAGTTCTAAAAAGCACATCAACTAGGTAAGTATTTTAAGAAGTGGTAAAAAGTATGATAACAAGGTTGGGGTTCCACCACCATTGGTTGATGGGGTGGTGGAAGAGATTGATGAAAATCTCGTCAGTGATGACGAGCCGGAACCAGTTAAATTAACTTAATCTAATTAAAGTGAAACTAATGTTAACAAACCGGTTCCGAAAGATGACTACAACAACTCTAAGGACAGGGAGAAGGTGAAAACCGTCGCCTATCCCGATGCTTTGTTGGCGTCATCTAAGGCGAAGATGGCATCAAAAAGGGCCCACAACAATAGGAAACGTGGGAAATGTTTAAACATGTTAAAATTAATATACCCCTCTTAGATGCCATAAAACAAATTCATGCCTATGCTAAGTATTTGAAATAGTTGTGCACACAGAGAAGGAGTCATAGGATTCCTAAACAGATTGATTTTACGAATAATGTGAGTGCAATTCTTTCGGGTTCACTTCCACCTAAGCTAAAAGATACGTGAACGCCCATTATACCCATTCAAGTGGGTGATTTTAAAATGACTTGGGCGCTTCTAGATCTTGGAGCTAGCCTTAGTATTCTACTGGGAAGTCTATACGATCAGTATGATTTCAGTTCGCTTCGGGCAACCGCTACCACAATTGTCTTAGCTAACCAGACACCGAAACGTTCCCGGGGGATACTGACTGATGTTATCGTTAAAGTGGAAGATTTTTATTTTCCAGTTGACTTTTTGGTCCTCGATTATGTTTAGGGCGAAATGATCAAATAGCCCACGGTTATCCTCGGTAGACCATTTTTGGCCACCGCAAATGCCAACATTAACTGTAGAAATGGTGCTGTTGACACGGCATTAAGTAACCGTAATCTGAGGATTAATGTTTTCACACATAGAAATAACTCTCCGCTCGATGATGAGTGCTTCTTTGCTAATATTATTGACGAGTGCATCCCGCTATATGACTCTGTCGTTAGCACGGACGGCACAGCGGAGACGTGTTTTTTGTTTGACGGGTTGTAGGTGGAAACAGACAAGTTGCTGGAAGAGGAGGAGAGACAGATGGAAATCGCAGTTGTGCGAGGATACCGTCCACCATGATCAGTTCACGTGGAACCACTTCCCGAGAAAATCAATAACGGGTTAAAACCGTCACTACAGGAAGAACCAAAAGTCGAGCTAAAGGAGCTCCCAAAGCATTTAAAATATGCTTTCCTTGGTAAGAATGATACTTTGCCTGTTATTATAGCTTCTAATTTATCTATTGAATAGGAAAATGCTTTGATGGAGGTGCTGGTTGCGAACAAGGAATCAACCGGGTGGACAATAGCGTATTTGAAGGGAATCAGCCTTTCAATTATAATGCACAAGATTTTAACAGATCCGGATGTCAGACCCACACACGATGCTCAGCGGAGGTTGAACCCGAACATGCGGGAAGTGGTGAAGAAAGAAGTGCTGAAATGGTTGGATGCTGGTATTATATTTGCCATCTCAAACAGCACGTGGGTAAGCCCCACACAGACAGTAACGAAAAAAGTAGGCATTCAGGTCATCAAGGACGACACGGGTAACGAGGTCGCCACGCGGCCAGTAACCGAGTGGCGCCATTGTAATAATTATTGAAAACTGAAAGCGGCGACATTGAAAGATCACTTTCCGCTTCGGTTTATCGATCAAATTATCGAAACTATCTGGTAAAAAATTTTATTGATTTTAAGACGTGTATTCCGGGTATAACCAGCTAGTTATTCATCCTGAGGATCTGGAGAAGACTACGTTTACGTGCCCATATGGCACATTCGTGTTTAGGCGAATGCCATTCTATCTATGTAACGCCCCTGCCACCTTTCAAAGGTGCATGATGAGTATTTTTTCCGATATGGTTGGGGAGTCTTTAGAAATATTCATGGATGATTTTTTGATTGTTGGCACATCTTTTGAGTCAAGTTTAAATCAACTTGAAAGAGTTTTGAAAAGATGTGTTGAAACGAACTTGGTTCTTAGTTGGGAGAAGAGCCATTTTATAGTGCAAGAGGGGATTGTTTTGGGCCATGTTGTGTCGAGTCGCGGGATTAAGGTATACCGAGCTAAGGTTCAAGTTATTTCCACTCTACCTCATCCTACGAATGTCAAGGGAACTAGATCATTTTGGGGGCATGACGGGTTTTATAGACGGTTTATTAAGGGTTTTGGTGATATTACCAAACCCTTATGTAATTTATTACTTAAGGATGCCCCGTTTGACTTTAATGATGAACGTACTAAAGCCTTTGACATTTTGAAGTTGAAATTAGTTGAGGCCCCGATCTTGCAATCACCCGATTGGAGTTAACCTTTTGAAATAATGTGTGATGCAAGTGATTATACGGTCGGGGCTGTTTTGGGTCAACGGGTTGATAAGAAACCCGCTGCCATATACTATGCGAGTAAAACTCTCTCGGATGCACAATTGAATTACACAAAAACCGAGAAAGAGTTACTAGCAGTAGTGTATGCTCTAGATAAATTCAGGTCTTATATCTGGGAAAGTAAAGTAATTATTTATTCTGATCACTCTGCAGTTAGGTACCTCTTGGACAAAAAGGATGCAAAACCGAGGCTCATAAGATGGGTTTTGCTACTGCAGGAATTTGATCTAGAGATTCGGGACAAGAAAGGTAGTGAAAATGTTGTTGCAGATCACTTGTCCCGAATTATGGTGGAAGATGGAGACAAGGACGGGCCCATTAACAAGTCTTTTTTGGATGAACACATTTTGGCAGTCTCACAAAATACACGGTTTGCTCATATTGTTAACTAAAAAGTTTCAGGTGACCTACCGGAGCATTGACCAAGGAGAAAGAAGAAACATTTGATGTCATAGGCTAAAAAGTACATTTTGGATGACCTGGATCTGTTCAATACTGGTGCAGATCAATTGTTCAGACGATGCATACCCGAGGAGGATGTAAGATCGGTGTTGGAACACGTGCATTTTTCTGCGTGTGGGTCACTTTAGTGGCCAGAAAACTGCACGAAAAGTACTTACAAGTGACTTCTTTTGGACATCATTGTTTACGGATGCTCAAGAGTTTGCGACACACTGTTTAAAGTGTCAGCAACTCGGGAGCATTTCTAAGAGGAAATAGATGCCCTTGAACCCGATCCTAGTAGTTGATATTTTTTATGTTTGGGGGATCGATTTCATGGGCCCATTCCCGAATTCACACGGTAGTTTGTACATCCTAGTTGCCATCAACTATGTGTCTAAATAGGTTGAGGCGATAGCCACTAGGACGAACGATCACTCGGTCATTTGTAATTTTGTTCAAAGAAACATATTTTCAAGATTTGGAGTCCCCCGAACCATCATAAGTGATGGGGGATCTCATTTCAAAAACTTTACATTTGGAAAATTACTTAAACGATATGGTGTTGATCATAGGATTGCAACTTCTTACCATCCACAAATGAGTGGACAAGTTTAGGTTTCCAATTGGCAAATCAAACAGATTTTACAGAAAACTGTTCGGACGGACCAAAAGGATTGGTGAACAAAGTTGACCGATGCTCTATGGGCCTACCGAACCGCATATGAAACGCCAATTGGAACCACTCCGTAAAGACTTTTGTATGGAAAGGATTGTCACTTACCGGTTGAAATTGCACAGAGAGCATTTTGGGCTACTAAACAGGTTAATATGGATTATGATGATGCTGGTAAGGCAAGGAAGTTAGCTTTGTGCGAGATTGAGGAGTTAAGGGACGAGGCGTACGATTTTGCATCCTCTTACAAGGCAAAGATGAAGAATGTTCATGACGAAAATATCCGGTTGAAGAACTTTGAGGTTTGACAAAAGGTTTGGTTGTACAACATAAGGATGAAGCTCTTCTCGGGTAAGTTGAAAAGTAGGTGGAAGGGCCCGTATTCGGTTTTTAGAGTTGGAAATCATGGTCAGTACAAGATTGAGGACTTTGATGATTATGTGAGGCAAGTGGTGAATGGCTATTGATTGAAGCCATACTTGGAAATAAAGGATATTCACGAGATGGACAAGGAATCGGTGAATTTCATTGTGACTTCACCGGTTTAGGAAGACTATTGAGAGTTTGAGGCATTGTCGAGCTGTAGACTTTAAATTCAGAGCTTACGGGAGGCAACCCGGGGTTCGTAAGTGTCTGTCCAGTTTGTTTTCATTTTTTTAAGTCTTGTATTAAGTGTCGTCTTGAGTTTTGTGCAACAAACATCAGGTGTGGGAAAGCGTGTTTGAAAAGTTAGAAGTTTTTGAAGTTCGGTAAGAGTTTAATCAATTGCACAACTTTCCAGGTACGAAAAGTATGTTTTGAGTTCGGAAATGTGTTCAAGGTAATGTCGGGATGTCGAAAAGTGGTTGGGTCGGAAAATGTCCGGATCCATTTCCACAAAAAACTTTCTGTTAACAACACACGATGGGCTTATCAACATCACCATCGCGATACGCGATGGAGATGGTGTCCCTAACATGGATGACGTCATCGCGATACGCGATGACGTCCATCCAAACCCCATCGCGTATCGCGATGGGGCTAAGCCCTAATTTCCCCCAAATTGGGTGGCGATATGAGACATGGTATAATTTTGACCCATCGCGTATCGCTATGGGTCATAATAGATCTGAACAAATTTTTAATATAATTGACCCTTCTTCTTCTTCTTCTTCTTTTTCTTCTTCTCTCTTTTCTTCTTCTTCCCTCTTCGTTGTTCTTATTCTTTTCATTTTTCCTCCGGCTTCCACCGCTAACAACCACCGCCGACCACCACCACATCACGTCACCATCATCACCTCTTACCACCCTCATCACCCCCATTACCAACCACCACCACTACCACCGTCCGCACCCTCCACGGCCACTGACCATCATCGTCACCATATACAACCCTCACCAATCACCACCACTGTTCCAGCTTACCCTCACCATCGCCGTCATTACCACCAGTTGCAGATCTCCACTGCCGTCACCGACATCCGCTCACCACCGCTACTACTTCTGATTAGCATATTTATTAGCCTGACATCAAGGTACGTTTTTGTATAATTAAATTATCTCGGGTTTGAATTGTTATTGTTCGGGTACCGGTTTAAGTTTGTATTAGCCAGACATCGGGTGCCGGGTAGTAATGATTATTTTATTATACGGGTGCGGGGTCGTTTGTATTTTGGTCGGATATTTTGATACTTGTTTATTTACCTGGTTTATTTAGTGGTTTGCTTTTGTGATTATATTGTCGTATTATCGGGTTAGCTTGTTTGACGGGCTGTCGGGTTTTGTTAAACGTAACGGTGCGATGAATTGGAATTTTGAAGTTCAAAAGTTGAAATCATTATTTTATTATTAAATTAATGATAGTGAATGTTCGATATTAAACGATCTTTTTGAACTAGAATTGAGAATATTTTATTAATATTTTATTACTGTGTTATTTTACCCCCGGTTGGTCACTCAATTCATTTGTTATACCGACATGTTAATTGTTTGGTTTGCACGTTAATCGAGACAGTCAGTCAGTAACTTTATTTTGTCATGTCAATTTACTGATAGTCGTCTGTGTGTTAAAAGTCGAGTCAAGTCTGTTTGTGAGTTTGTTAATCGAGTGTGAGGATGCTTTGTTAGTTTGAAATTAGATTGGTTTTGAATTGAAAATTGATTGTACCGTTTTTCTGGACAATCTGGTTTTTAGAAATACGTGCAGGGTGTCCCCGAATTTTTCATCTTTATTTATTTTTATTTTATTATGTTATTATTATTTTAATATTATTTTATTATATGTGGGATGACCGCGACCGAAATTCTATACGGTCGTCACCATAGTTTGACATATCTAACTTGAATGTTTGATTTTGCAGATATTTCTGATAGCGCTATCGGGCGCAAGAGGCAGAGGCCTGCGTCGTGGCCCCGTCGCAGCTCCTCGGGGAGAGCCCGAGCCGCATCGCCCGATTTAGAAGAGGATGCTACGTGTCATCCAGTATGACGGCCAGGAGTTGTCGATTAATCCTTACATTGACCCCGAGGAGATCTTGGGTGATGGACGCCAGATACCGCATCAGGTGCTCAGATTCAGCATCCTGTCTGAGTAGTATGCTAGACTGACATGTATTCGAGGTACGCAGCTCCTGAGACATTGGACTTTTGATTGGGTATTATTGGGTACTTTGGGGGCAGTGTGACTCGATATCATATGTCGAGCTCACACGCGAGTTCTACTCGAATTTTCGATTCACGACCACCGAGTTTGCTGAGCCGACTGTCGTGTTGTTCTCACTAGGACGACACGTGTATGAGATGTCAGTCCCGGACATTGTTGTGGCCAAGGGATTTTATACGCAGGAGAAGGTTCAGGATTCCGCGTTTTTGCAGAGTTTCCGTGGATATACTATGCATCCCTAGCAGCCACGGGAGTTTTGGTTGACTGAGGCTCAGCTAGCTCAGTTTTGGGGGCAGATCGCGGACGGGGCCCACTCGAGCTCTGTAGTGGTGTCTTCTATTAGGGATCCCGTCCATCGGTACTTACATCGTATTGTTGCCAACACTGTCGTTGGCCGTCACTCAGGCTGCGATAAGTGTAGCAACTTTGATCTGTTGTGCCTCCTGTCTATCATTACTGGCAGGGAGGCCAACATTACGATGCTTCTCCTCACATCGTTTGGTAGAGTTCGGAGTTTACAGGGGGCGTCGGCCCAGTTAGCGTTCGGGCCGTATATCACGAGGATTGCACAGAGTCTGTGGGTGTTCGACAGATATCCAGTTGTGTTCTTCACCCTTGGACCGACCACAGTGGAATTTGGGTTGGATGACCTCAGAAGGTTGGTATCGTTGAGCTTTATGATCCATCAAGGCTCATCCCAGTCAGAGAGGGACCACATGTACCGCCACCAAAGGGGAGTGCAGCTGACGTGGCTATGCAGAGTGGGATTCCTACTCATCGTTGGCACATCCTGATCCCTCGCATGATGCGGCCGCGGAAACAGTTTGAGCTCCGTCAGTCGCCACTACAGCAGCAGCAGCCGCAGCAGCCAGTCACATTGGCTATGATTCATCAGCAGCAGGAGTAGTGGATGCAACGAGAGGAGACGCGAGCTCAGTTGGCCCGCCATGATGATTACTTTAGACTGTTGTTTGTTGTTTTGCAGGTACGGCTCCCACATTCATTGATGATCACACTGGAGCAGCCTATGGACCCGTAGGATGATATTGATGATACTCCACCAACACGGTAGATTTTGGTTACCCTTTTTGCTTTATTTTGTTTTTATTCTCATGGTCTGTATAATATTATTATTATTATATTGGGGATAGTGTATGGGTAACTGGTTGGGCTTATATGTATTTATTTCTTTTGATGTCTGCTGTGTATTATTAGTTGTATATTATGTTGTAACCGAACTTTGTGGGTGTAATTCACTATAAACCCTCAAGAGACCCCAATCGTCCTCACGGGCTACCGGGGGGTTTAAAGGGCTTGTTGCATATGCTAAATGCAATCATGATTCCTCCGAAAGTGAGTTAAGTCTTTTAACGTTTTTAACTTGTTTAACAAAATTTATTATGAAACGACTTAAGTCGGCTCGGTAATAGTTTTAATAAATTAACTTAAATCATTTTCATAACTCTTAAAAGACATATGTCTTATACTTGTGAGAAGCTTTCTTCTACACGTCTCGAGATTTTGTAGGTTCGGTTGTCAGTTTTGGTACATGGTTGAGACGAGAGTATACGAGTGTTTACGAGAGTTTGCGAGCCGACTGGTCCATTTTAGTTGATATCAGGTGATTTCAGTTTCATAATTTATTTTTTTTTTATTAGTTTGAATGTTAAAAGTATAATTGTATAATGCTAGTAGAACCATCACATTAGAGCCCCGAGTTTGAAATTGTTAAAAATAAGTCAATTTCAACCCCGTCCCTCAAATGTTCATTAATTGTTTAATATTTTAACATTGAGAACAATGAAAAACTCAAGTGTGGGGATGGGGGGAATTTGAAAATTTTAGACCAATAGTACCTCGAAAAGTGTTCGGAAACCAAAGTTGTTAACTGTTAATTATTGTTATTAATACCAAGTTATAGGTTTCTTATCATGGTTAGTTTTTTAGCTTCTCAATAGTCTTACTCACAAATGTTTTCATAACGAGGAGTTGAAAATGGGGTCGTTTAGGCGGGAATAACGAGTCATGGGGACATGTACACATGTTTATGTCGGTAACCTAATTCCTCGATTACGTGTGTAAGATTTGCCTCATATACATAATACACACACAATATATCGTATACACATATGTCATTTGAGTGCCATTATAGAGAGTAACCAGTATGCCCATAATATATAGAACTTGGTTGTCTCATGCATTTCGAGATCTTAACTCGGCACGATTGCAAAAGTGAGAGTGGCAATTAGGTTAAGCCTCGTTTGGATGAGTGAGAGTTTGGGTATTGGGGGTTGGGCCTCATACGTTATATATATGAGCGTGGATAATGTGAGGGGCGGGGGTTGGTTCCCTTAGAAAACATTGTTAGACATATTTTTTTTCATTTAATCAAACCCGATGTTTATTGCGTGACGATATGGCTTAATAGGTTTCTTTGTAATTGTTTTAGTATTTATCAACAGGATGTATTGAGTAGTACATTTTTTATGCTTCAAAAAAAATGTCTGTTTTGTTGGTGCATTATGCCAGTAGTTCATTTGTCTCGAGTCTATCATGTCTGTAATCGTTACATTGCTTGTTATATCTTGATGAACTTGTTAGTTTGGTTACTTAGTTAAGCGAACTTGTGGTTTGGCGAAGTTAGGGACAACTTCGCCTAGGGTGTTAGGAGAAGTTGTCGTGGGTTATATAAACCTAACTTACGCCATTTTCATAAAAAGGTTTTTAGCATATCATTTTTGTAAGCTGCAGCAAGGCTGTTGGTGTTTTGGTGTTTTACATCTAATAACAAGTAACCTTTGCCATTACGTGTTTCTTTACGTGTCTCTCGATTAAATACTCGTATTGTATACGTTGGGAATTCCGCACCCTCGTGTTACGAGATACTCCTGTGTAGATCCAACTGGGAACCTACAATTGGTATCAGAGCATTTGCTCGTGATTGTGTGGTTCGGGATTATCACCGAGTGTTCAAATTATTCCGCTAGACTTTTCGTGAAATCGTTTCACGTAAAACACCGTTCGTTAAGTTCATTCCTACATCATATTACCCTCGTCGCACTCCCTACTACCTTTTAACCATTCGAAACCAGAAAAACAGTGCTCAAAATCAGATTCCATATCCAGCGAAGTTGTCGTCACCTTTCATTAGAGTTTTGGAGAAGTTATAAGAGGCGAAGTTGTGAACTGGCGAACTTATTTGGTGAAGTTAATAGTAAGTGAAGTTAATTTATATTTTCTAACTTCGCCCGAAGCGAAGTTAACACAAGGCGAAGTTAGAATAACTTCGCCATCCACTTTTCACATTACATTTTGAATTAGCTTCAAATCTCGTTTCAGTTAAGTATGACTTCGATAAACATCACTGAACTGGTAAAGATGGAAGTTGAAGCTGGGTCAGGGACTAAAGCTCCAAAGTTACTTAAAGGCACTGATTTTGTTGCATGGAAACACATATTTGAGCAGTATGTGAAATTTCAAGATGCAAAGATGTGGGTATGTATTCAGGATGGCTATATCCCACCAACAACTGAGTTCGAAGGTCGTGAGCAACTAAAGGAGTATAATAAGATGGAGGACGATGAGAAGAAAATGTACGAGGCAGAAAGTAAAGCACTAGCTGCAATCACCATGGCACTATCTCAGGAAATTCTTCATACTTTCAGAAAGTACAAGTCTGCTAGAGAAATGTGGGAAGCATTATAGAACCGCTATGAAGGATATGTCGGGATTCGTAACTCCAATACAAAGTTGCTGAAAACTCAATTCTCAGTATTCAAGTACTTTAAAAATGAATCACTTGATGACATCATCACAAGATACTATCACTTAATGACTGAGTTGAATAACTACTCCATAGAATACATTGAGAGTGAGATTGTGGAAAGACTTCTTGATGCTCTTCTACCAAAATGGGAGATGTACACAGTTCTGATGAGAGAAGATGAAGAATTTGATAGCTTTGATTTAGAGAAGGTGGTTAACAAGCAACGTAATTATGAACTTCATATGGTACGAAAAGAGACGCCTACTGATCAGGTTCAGGACCCAGGAATGTATGGTGCAAAGGCTCTCCAAACTCAACTTCTAAAACAGAATCGACCGCCTATTACTCTTGCGGGGAACCTAATTCTACTCAAGATGGTCATGTGGTGATGAATATGGATGGAGACATATGCTTTGTAGAAGGTGGAAGTAGTTCTTTAAAACCTCAATCCTCAGTCAGTAACTCTTCCACTAGCTCTTCAAGTGTGAATTACTCAAAGATGCCTATGAGTGTAAAATCTGCTGAACAACAATTTGCTCTTTATGCCTCTTTCATTGCTTCTTATGAGAATTACATCAAAGGAAAGATAGTTGACCCTGCAACCTTGGATGAGGACTATGATCAGATAGATGCCGATGACATGGAATAAATGGATCTGCAGTGCAAATGGCGATGATAGTGAGAAGGGTAAAACGGTTTATGAAGAAGGCTAGACGAAAATTAGTGGGAGAGAGACCGGGATTTGACAAGTCAAAGGTTCATTGCTACAACTGTCAACAAAATGGACACTTTGCAAGAGAGTGTACAAATGAAAGAGTTGAACGGAGTCAGAACATGCCTACTCAACAGAATGGGAATGGATATGAAATCAAAGCAATGGTGTCTCAACAGAATGGTGGGTATAATTGGAACATCAAAGTTGAGGAGGTGATTGAACAAGCGAATCTGGTGAATATCGTGACTGGAAGATGTGACAAGGAACCAGTGGAGGATCAAGAGTACATGGCAGAAGTGAATGATCATCTCTCAGAGGTATGTTCTGAACCTCATTGTGAACAATGTGAAAAACTATCTACTCAAATAAATGCTTTAACTGATCAGTATGTAAGTTTGGAAAAAGAATTAAAAACTGTAAAAGAAGAAAATCATTACTCTAAACAAAAAGAAAACAGTTACTCCGTAAAATTTAAAGCTGGTGAAAAAGACATAATGTAACACCCCGTAACCGCAGCGGAAACGTACACGGGATGCAACAGACACATCTGATATCAACAGCATTGCTTATAAAGAAAACACCACTACAATAATTTAAACGTATTACATTGTTCCAAGTTTCGTTACCGACTAGGCGTTATCACATAAGTTTTACCAATAGTATGTTAACATGTTTAATACAAAATATAGACCCTTAAGCTTCCACAAAATAGCACACATCATCAAGCACGTATCACTCATTCCAATTTGGGTGTACCTAGAAAGCATGTAAAGAAAACGGGTCAACTACGAATAGTTGGTGAGTTTCACTAATTTAAATAAACCATGACAAATCATTTTAATAATCATAAATTAATGATGTAATTATGCTGAGCCTACAAGTGAAAACTCTGTTAACCCAGAAACACATTTAATAACCTCTGGGGACACTGTTAACCCAGAAACACATTTAATAACCTCTGGGGACACTGTTAACCCAGAAATACATTTACTAACCTCTGGGGACACTGTTAACCCAGAAATACATTAAATAGCCTCTGGGGACACTGTTAACCCAGAAATACATTTAATAACCTCTGGGGGACACTGTTAACCCAGAACACTGTTTCGGGCCTTACAATATTAGCAACTCAGACAATTACCATCTTAATACATTACCGCATGATTCCCGTACAATAAACATTATATAAATACATTCATTTCCATGCGATCGGCATGTACTTAAACACTTTGATAAAAACATGCTTTCCGCCCCGGGAAAATATTTAAAACAGTTCAATAAAAAGGGGCTCATAAAACTCACCTTTTTTGTGAGCAAGATGTAATACTGTGAACAGCTACCGGCCCGGATCTGTAATACGATCCCTAAGTCGTTACTACACAATTTCTATTAATATAACTTAAATTCGTGTTAACCGGTACGTCCGGGAACACTGTTAACCCAGTACCGTACACGATCCGGGGACAATGTTAACCCCGATACACTTCTCAGGACTTAGATTGTGATATGACTTAGAGTTCTTTAGTCAAAACTACCATTTGTTTGTTTTCTCGTTTTGCGTGCCTAGCACGGTTATTCGTCTTTATGTTTTCAAAAATGAGTTTGGCCACATACGACCCGAAAATAGTTGTTATTGATATTTTAATTAAACTGGTGAAATTAGAGCTCGGTTTAGAGACCCCGTTTGGCCGCGAGGCCCGTTTCCGTCTTTAGTATACCGGAAACTGCTAAATCGGGTAAAATTACCCAAATCATCCGAATTATTTTCGGATAATTTATTTTTACTTGATTAACTTAGTTTCATGAAAATAGTCCATTTTTAGGGTTTTTATACACCAGTCAGCTCGCTTAGGCGAACTTTGCCGGTTTACGCGTTTTAAGCTTTAAAAGTTTGTTTTTATGTTCTGTTTAGCACAAATAATTATCCGTTTAGGCTCGGATCTTGAAATTTTGCACAAATCAGTTTTTGACAGTAAGGAATTTTATAAAAATATTTCCAGAATTACTTTTTATATTTAACATTTATTTATCTATTTTTAAACGTCATTTAAACACCAAATATGTCGAAAATACCAAACGACCTTAGAAAATTCCCAAATTTTTTTGGGATGACTCCTGCCATCCATATAGCTCCCAGTAAATTTTACAGAACCAAAAACTCATTTTTCATGCCATTTTCACCAAAACCGAGCTAGAAAACCCTAGAACTCGTTTTACCGAAAAGCCTACTTAGACTTCACCAATGGACCTGAAATTTTGTGTGTGACTTTTATATGTTACAAAAAGCTTATCAAAATATTTCCAAAATTTTTCATGATGTTTAGCTATTTTTCACCATTTTTAGCCAAAACCGAGCATTAAATTCACCAAATATTCATCCTTTATCCAAAAATTACCAAATTTTCACAGATCTCATATTTTCATGTGTAAATCATCTCTGTGAAATTTAGTGACTCAACTCTAAGTCTACCACAATCTGTCCAAATCTTACAAATCATACGAAAAACCAAACTACCTTGTGTTTCTAGCTTTAGATCGCAAAGATCTTGCTTTCTAGCCTTTGCTAGCAACTAGATACAACACATACAAGAACAAAAACACCACACCAAGCAAGTTATACCCACAATCAAGCCATTTCTTTCATGGTTTCGGTTAAGACATCAAAACAAAGATTTTAACCGTAAAAATTCGTTTTTGACTCTTTTAACTCCTTTCTTGGACCAAGATCCCTTGTATAACTTGTATACATCACTTGATCATGCAAGAATCGGTTTCATCTCGGGTTTTCACCCATTTTTCACTTGAAACCTCATTTTCTTGTAAATGACTCGAGAAAAGACGATGAACACGACTATAATCCGATCTTTACCTCGGTTTCTTGGTATAAATCAAAGGAGGTTGGATGAATGTTGAGGAGTGTTGAGAGAATTGTGGAGTTGTGATTTTAGAAAAAAGAAAATGAAGTGTGTGTGTGTGTGATCATGGACCGATCGGTCCTAGTAAGGTGTGGGGTGGGGCCCACATCTTCAACCTTGGCCACACATTCGGATTGTGTAATCCGGATAATGTTGTGGATAATCTGGTTCAGTTCGTTTTTCGGTTAAACGTTTAATTCCGCTCAAAACGAGGCCTAAACGGTCGTTTTTCGGCTTAAAATTTAAATTTATATAAAACCGATTTAAAAACCCTTAAAAACTTAAACCATGACATTTATTGACTTAACACATCATATTGTCGGTAATTGTGCATCTTTTTCTGCTTGATCGATCGTCTCTTGCTTGGTTTGATGTTAAATGTTTCGTTTATCGTACCGACGTACTAATAAATCGAAATCCTTTTTCTGTGCTATAATTCACTTATCCCGAAGCTTTAATATTTCGTACACATCACTAAAAATTATATATTTCGTCTATAATGTAATCCCCGATTCGTTCGGGTTTCAATAACCGTTCATCAATTAATCGTAACTTCAATACGACTAGCTGTATATTCGAGTATAATTCGTACTGTGAATCTTATATACTCGTATAAACACATTATAATTCATATATTCAGTATTGAATAACACGTAAATAGTATATTCCGGCTAGGGTATACCTGAATTTGCCGGAATCGTTACATTCTCCCCCCGTTACAAAAATTTCGTCCTCGAAATTTTACGCATCAACTACTTCCTTTTGCGGAAATAGGTGGGGATATTTCTTCCGAAATTCGTCCTTTCATTCCCATGAATATTCTGGGCCTCGTAGCGAGTTCCATCTAACTTTGACCAACGAGATCTTATTGTGTCTAAGTTGTTTGATTTTCCCGTCTACTATTTCTATGGGCTCCTCTACAAAATTAAGCTTATCGTTTAATTGGACACCCTCTAGTGGTAACACCGATGTCTCATCCGACAGACACCATTTCAAGTTCGACACGTGAAACACGTTGTGAACTGCACTTAATTCTTCAGGCAGTTCTAACCGGTATGCTACAGGACCGATTTTTGCAGTAATGTCGAATGGTCCAATGTATCTAGGGGCCAACTTTCCCGCCTTTCCAAATCTGACTACTCCTTTCCAAGGTGATACTTTCAAATACACTTTATCACCTTTCTCAAATGATAACGGTTTTCTACGGGTATCGGCATAACTCTTCTGCCGATCCCGTGCGGCCTTTAGATTGTTCTTAATTTCAAGGATTTTGCTGGTCGTTTCCTGGACCAGATCTGATCTAATAACCTGTGTGTCGCCCACTTCAGTCCAGCAGAGTGGTGATCGGCACTTCCGTCCATACAATGCTTCGTAAGGTGCTGCCTTTATACTGCTATGGTAACTGTTATTATAGGAAAATTCAACGAGTGGGAGATGTTGATCCCAATTTCCCTTAAAATCCAGTACGCATGCACGAAGCAAATCCTCCAGGGTTTGAATGGTTCTCTCAGACTGACCATCGGTCTGAGGGTGGTAAGCTGTGCTTAGATTAATACGCGTTCTCAGCGCTTCTTGTACAGCTTGCCAAAGATTGGAGGTGAAATGGCTATCTCGGTCGGAGATGATTGAGATGGGTATCCCATGACGAGACACAATTTCATTTATATAAATCTGCGCAAGTCTCTCGGTGTTATAATTATTTCTAATCGGAATAACATGTGTCGATTTGGTTAATCGATCCACGACTACCCAAATTGCATCACTTCCTCGGGACGTCTTGGGGAGATGTGTCACAAAATCCATCGTGATCTGCTCCCACTTCCATTCAGGAATTTCCGGTTGTTGTAACATTCCCGAAGGTTTCTGGTGCTCCACCTTAACCCTCGCACACGTCGTACACTTGCCGACGTATGTGGCTATATCCTTTTTCATACCCGGCCACAAGTAGAACTCCTTCACATCCTTGTACATCTTATCCGATCCCGGATGTATGGAATATTTTGATTTATGCGCTTCGTCCATGATTAATTCACGAAGGTCATGGAGGGTCGGGATCCAAATCCGATTTTTGAAATAGAGAATTTCATCCACGCGCTGTTCGAAATTCTTCTCGTTACCATAAAGTCCCTCTTTTACCAATTGTTCCTCTTTTAACGCCTCGCGTTGAGCGACTCGAACCTGGTCCGAAAGGTTCGACTGGACTATCATTTCCAGTGCTCGCACTCGCAATGGCTTAACCCGATCCTTCCTACTCAAGGCATCGGCTACGACGTTAGCCTTGCCGGGGTGATAACGGATGTCACAGTCATAGTCGCTTAACAACTCGACCCATCTTCGTTGTCTCATATTCAGTTCTTTATGATCGAATATGTGTTGCAAACTTTTATTATCGGTGAAGATGGTGCACTTTGTACCGTAGAGATAATGTCTACAGATTTTAAGTGCGAAGATAACTGCTCCCAGTTCTAAGTCATGAGTAGTGTAATTTTTCTCGTGTATTTTTAACTGTCGAGAAGCATAGGCTATGACCTTATTATTTTGCATCAACACGCATCCTAACCCTCTCCGGGATGCGTCACAATACACGACAAAACCATCGTCTCCGTCGGGGAGACTTAAGATCGGCGCTTGGCACAATCTTTGTTTTAGCGTTTGAAACGTCGTTTCCTGCTCTTCACCCCATTCATACTTTTGATCTTTTTGGGTCAGAAGGGTTAAAGGTTGGGCGATGCTGGAAAAGTTCTCTATAAATCGACGATAATATCCAGCTAAGCCTAAGAATTGGCGGATTTCCTTTGGCGATTTAGGCGCTTGCCAATTCTTAACTGCTTCAACCTTACTTGGATCAACGTGTATTCCTTGATGGTTTATAACGTGACCAAGGAATTGCACTTCTTGTAACCAGAAGTTACACTTGGAGAATTTTGCATACAACTTCTCCTGATTTAGAAGCTCTAAAATTAATATTAAGTGTTGTTTCTTGCTCTTCTTTACTCTTCGAGTATATCAAAATATCGTCAATAAACACGATGACGAATTTATCGAGGTAGGGTTTACAGACTCGATTCATGAGATCCATGAACACTGCTGGCGCATTTGTTAGCCCGAAAGGCATAACTAAGAACTCGTAATGGCCGTAGCGAGTCCGGAATGCGGTTTTTGGGATATCCTCCTCCTGAATTCTAACCTGATGGTATCCCGATCTAAGATCAATTTTTGAGAAATAGCTCGCACCTTGCAGTTGGTCGAACAGGTCATCAATTCGGGGGAGAGGATACCTATTTTTGATTGTCAACTTGTTCAGCTCCCTGTAATCAATGCACATTCTAAGGCTTCCGTCCTTCTTTTTCACGAATAGTACCGGTGCACCCCACGGGGAATAACTAAGACGTATAAATCCTTTATCCAACAATTGTTGCAATTGGTTGGATAATTCTTGCATCTCTGACGGTGCAAGTCGGTAGGGTGCCTTAGCAACAGGGCCAGCTTGAGGTAATAGATCGATTCTGAATTCGACATGTCGGGTTGGCGGTAATCCAGGAAGTTCTTCTGGGAAGACTTGTGGAAATTCGCGTACCACTGGAATATCATCCACCCGTTTCTCCTCAGAATCAGTGGCCGTCAAGCTTGCTAGATACGCCACGCATCCTTGGCGTATGTATTTTAACACCTTGAGGTGGGATATAAATGGTATCATGGTGCCTGACTTTTCTCCTTGCACTAATATCTCTTCGTCATCCGACACCCGGATCTTGACGATTTTCTTTTCACAGTTTATTTCTACTTTGTTACGTGCTAACCAATCCATTCCCACTATCACGTCAAAACTACCCAATTCTACAGGTAACAAGTCAATCGGAAGGGATTGATCGTTCAGAATAAAAGGGCAATTCCGAACTATCTGATTAACTATCATGGTTTTACCGTTAGCGGCTTCTACGGTGTAAGGTTCTATGGTTTCACCAATTGGGAGGTTTGCTATCGACAGGAATCTAACGGAGACAAAACTTCTATCGGCGCCCGTATCAAATAATACAGAAGCGTAATGATCAGAGACGAGGAATGTACCTGTCACTACGCTGGGGTCCTGGCGTGCTTCGTTCGCCCCCATCACGAATGCTCGGCCTCGCGCCGGATTGGACGACGATGCTGACCCGTGGGTTGCCTCCCGTTTCCTCCCTGGTTCAGCTTCGGACAATGTCTTTTGAAGTGATCCGTGCTGCCGCATTCATAGCAAGCACGGCTGGTGGTCATCACTTGATTTCCTTGTGGGTTTTGTTGTCGGGCTGATTGGGTCCTAAATGGCTGCGCACGGATAGGTTGCGGTTGCCGGTTCAAGTTGTTCAGGTTTGTCCTACAACTCGGTGCGTAGTGCCCAATCCTGCCGCACCGGTGGCACACCACTTCTTTGCACATGCCACCATGGTGGTAACCGCATTTCCCACACTAAGGAAATGTTCCCTTCTGCGGTTCTTGCCTTTCGCCTGAACTAGTCATGGCGTAGTTCTGGGCAGTGGGCCTAGCACGTTTACCTTGCTGCTTTTCCTGGATCCTATGGTCATGTGTACCCCGCTTTCCCCCAGCGGACTCTCCCGCCACCTTCAGTGACCCGCTCCTTACGAAATCATACGTGACGATACCAGCTTGCGTCACCGCACCCTCATACGTCTGGTGTCCCCCAGAATTGACTATACTTCTTACAACTGGAGTTAGCCCCCAAATATAACGCTCAACCCTCTTCGACTCTGGGGTGACCAACCATGGTACCAATCGCGACAACTCATTAAACCGGTTCGTATAACCCAAATTGGCTGCCCCCTGCATCTCCAGGTTCCACAATTCATTTTCTAATTTTTGCAATTCGTTTTTCGGGCAGAAATGTTCCAGTACAAGAGCCTTGAGTTCTGTCCAGGTCATGCGGTTTGTCGCCGCCTGACCCCGGGTCTGCACTATCGTGTTCCACCATGTCAAGGCATGGTCCGTGAATGTGCAGGTAGCATACTTAACAACACAATCCTCGGGGCAGTTGCTGATATTCACAACGGATTCTATTTTCTCCATCCACTTAACCAACCCATTTGGTCCTTCAGACCCGCTAAACTCTAGAGGTTTGCACAACATAAAGTCTTTGATCGAACATCCCCTGGATGCACGAATCGGTTCAGTACGGTTCGTCTCTACCGTAGGTATAGGGCCATTACTGTCTGTAACGACCACCCTAGGCGGTGCGTCATTACTCGTAATCGTGTTATCATTCTGTGGAGGATTAACATTTTGTTCCCTGTCATTATTGGTGGTCGTTTGATTGCTCGGAGGGGCTGGATTGGTCGAATTGTTAATACTGGCGGCGATGCGCGATACTATATCCGGTATCGCCGCCTCTAACTGTTGAGCAATCAAACGGCTCACGTCCACTTCCGACAATTGGGCTGAACGTTTTGGTGCCATTCTACACAACATCAAGAAAATATATATAATTAATACAAGTTCCAATCATAAAACACAACAAACATTCCATTCATTAATAAACATTAGTACATATTACATCCATGTCAGTTCACATACTTTCCTGTCATCATTACATAAGTTAAGTTTTCCTACATAGGGCCTATGCCGGCATCATCTCGACATAACCCACAATGGGTCAGTGCTTGAATGATACCCAAAAGTATCTATAACGATATACCCCAAAAGAGACCCTCCTAAGGGCCAGTGGTTGTATTATAACTACCCAAGATTCACTCTATGTTAGCATCACCACTAACTGCTTACACAGGGTATCAAAAAGCGGCCCATGTCTACTCCCGTCCTAACACAACTAAACACGGTGGTATACCAAACCCACCAACACCGCCACCAACACCACCATCACAGCCAGCATAACCCGGATCCGCGTCTCCATCCGGCCGATCATCCACTGGGAGTATGAGCACTCCCTCTTCAGCTGCGAAATCGCATACTGGTGGTCCAGTATGCAGTCCCCTAGGTACATCCGCCTCTGTACCCCCACCGTCAAGGCGGCGGAGTGCTCATTCACCTGTTCGGTGAGCACTCGTAGCCACGCCGCCGCGTCCCTCTCCTGCCTAGGGAGACCCCACACAGGTGGAGTCACAGGCTCGGGCTGGGAGCGGGAGGACTCGACCCTGCAGGTAGCAGGTCTGGGTGGGGGCGAGGTAGGTGGGACCTGCGGAACACTGATCCGCGCCGTGAGGCGGGGTCCGAATCTGGGAGGGATAGGGACGGCCTGTGGTGCGGGTGGGGTAGGAGATCTAGCAATCCTGGCAAGGGAGGACTGGCTAGAGCTCCTAACACTAGCCTCGCTAGGCTCAGAGCTGGATGATACGGGGAGGCTCCCAGAGTTCCCGGAGCTGACTTCCTCCGGGTCCTCCTCCATCGATACACTAGGTGTTCTTGACATTCTAACCTGCACACAAGTTATCAAACATATAGTTCTTTCCATAGTGTAAATCGTAATCAAATTAATATACACTTACTTATACAACTTGACCACATAACTATATTATCATATATTTGCACATATGTTGCCAATTTTACCTATTAAAGTCCCCCGTGACTTCCCCTGAATTCCCTCGTGCGGACAAGTCTGTTATTATGTTCCG
This sequence comes from Bidens hawaiensis, assembly GCF_021521415.1. Taxonomy (NCBI): domain Eukaryota; kingdom Viridiplantae; phylum Streptophyta; class Magnoliopsida; order Asterales; family Asteraceae; genus Bidens; species Bidens hawaiensis. The sequence goes on from NW_027496295.1 coordinate 34,399, forward strand.
GACCATAATAACTCACTTGTCCATCCATGTTCATCCAGACCTTGTCACAATAAATTATTAGTTGATATTCAGATCCTATAACACTTGAGCTACTGGTTATATTTCAGGTATCTTTTAAAGACATCCTAATTCTTTATAACCAATGGCTCTGATACCAAGTTCTGTAACACCCCTTAACCGCAGCGGAAACGTACACGGGATGCAACACACACATCTGATATCAACAGCATTGCTTATAAAGAAAACACCACTACAATAATTTAAACGTATTACATTGTTCCAAGTTTCGTTACCGACTAGGCGTTATCACATAAGTTTTACCAATAGTATGTTAACATGTTTAATACAAAATATAGACCCTTAAGCTTCCACAAAATAGCACACATCATCAAGCACGTATCACTCATTCCAATTTGGGTGTACCTAGAAAGCATGTAAAGAAAACGGGTCAACTACGAATAGTTGGTGAGTTTCACTAATTTAAATAAACCATGACAAATCATTTTAATAATCATAAATTAATGATGTAATTATGCTGAGCCTACAAGTGAAAACTCTGTTAACCCAGAAACACATTTAATAACCTCTGGGACACTGTTAACCCAGAAACACATTTAATAACCTCTGGGGACACTGTTAACCCAGAAATACATTTACTAACCTCTGGGACACTGTTAACCCAGAAATACATTTAATAGCCTCTGGGGACACTGTTAACCCAGAAATACATTTAATAACCTCTGGGGACACTGTTAACCCAGAACACTGTTTCGGGCCTTACAATATTAGCAACTCAGACAATTACCATCTTAATACATTACCGCACGATTCCCGTACAATAAACATTATATAAATACATTCATTTCCATGCGATCGGCGTGTACTTAAACACTTTGATAAAAACATGCTTTCCGCCCCGGGAAAATATTTAAAACAGTTCAATAAAAAGGGGCTCGTAAAACTCACCTTTTTTGTGAGCAAGATGTAATACTGTGAACAGCTACCGGCCCGGATCTGTAATACGATCCCTAAGTCGTTACTACACAATTTCTATTAATATAACTTAAATTCGTGTTAACCAGTACGTCCGGGAACACTGTTAACCCAGTACCGTACACGATCCGGGGACAATGTTAACCCCGATACACTTCTCAGGACTTAGATTGTGATATCACTTAGAGTTCTTTAGTCAAAACTACCATTAGTTTATTTTCTCGTTTTGCGTGCCTAGCACGGTTATTCGTCTTTATGTTTTCAAAAATGAGTTTGGCCACATAAGACCCGAAAATAGTTGTTATTGATATTTTAATTAAAGTGGTGAAATTAGAGCTCGGTTTAGACACCCCGTTTGGCCGCGGGGCCCGTTTCCGTCTTTAGTATACCGGAAATTGCTAAATCGGGTAAAATTACCCAAATCATCCGAATTATTTTCGGATGATTTATTTTTACTTGATTAACTTAGTTTCATGAAAATAGTCCATTTTTAGGGTTTTTATACACCAGTCAGCTCGCTTAGGCAAACTTTGCCGGTTTACGCGTTTTAAGCTTTAAAAGTTTGTTTTTATGTTCTGTTTAGCACAAATAATTATCCGTTTAGTCTCGGATCTTGAAATTTTGCACAAATCAGTTTTTGACAGTAAGGAATTTTATAAAAATATTTCCAGAATTAATTTTTATATTTAACATTTATTTATCTATTTTTAAACGTCATTTAAACACCAAATATGTCAAAAATACCAAACGACCTTAGAAAAATCCCAAATTTTTCTGGAATGACTCCTGCCATCCATATAGTTCCCAGTAATTTTTACAGAACCAAAAACTCATTTTTCATGCCATTTTCACCAAAACCGAGCTAGAAAACCCTAGAACTCGTTTTACCGAAAAGCCTACTTAGACTTCTTCAATGGACCTGAAATTTTGTGTGTGACTTTTATATGTTATGAAACGCATATCTAAATTTTTCCAGAATTTTTCATGATGTTTAGCTATTTTTCACCATTTTTAGCTAAAACTGAGCATTAAATTCACCAAATATTCATCCTTTATCCAAAAATTACCAAAATTTCACAGATCTCATATTTTCATGTGTAGATCATCTCTGTGAAATTTCGTGACTCAACTCTAAGTCTACCACAATCTGTCCAAATCTTACAAATCATACGAAAAACCAAACTACCTTGTGTTTCTAGCTTTAGATCGCAAAGATCTTGCTTTCTAGCCTTTGCTAGCAACTAGATACAACACCTACAAGCACAAAAACACCACACCAAGCAAGTTATACCCACAATCAAGCCATTTCTTTCATGGTTTCGGTTAAGACATCAAAACAAAGATTTTAACCGTAAAAATTCGTTTTTGACTCTTTTAACTCCTTTCTTGGACCAAGATCCCTTGTATAACTTGTATACATCACTTGATCATGCAAGAATCGGTTTCATCTCGGGTTTTCACCCATTTTTCACTTGAAACCTCATTTTCTTGTAAATGACTCGAGAAAAGACGATGAACACGACTATAATCCGATCTTTACCTCGGTTTCTTGGTATAAATCAAAGGAGGTTGGATGAATGTTGAGGAGTGTTGAGAGAATTGTGGAGTTGTGATTTTAGAAAAAAGAAAATGAAGTGTGTGTGTGTGTGATCATGGACCGATCGGTCCTAGTAAGGTGTGGGGTGGGGCCCACATCTTCAACCTTGGCCACACATTCGGATTGTGTAATCCGGATAATGTTGTGGATAATCTGGTTCAGTTCGTTTTTCGGTTAAACGTTTAATTCCGCTCAAAACGAGGCCAAAACGGTCGTTTTTCGGCTTAAAATTTAAATTTATATAAAACCGATTTAAAAAACCTTAAAAACTTAAACCATGACATTTATTGACTTAACACATCATATTGTCGGTAATTGTGCATCTTTTTCGGCTTGATCGATCGTCTCTTGCTTGGTTTGATGTTAAAGGTTTCGTTTATCGTACCGACGTACTAATAAATCGAAATCCTTTTTCTGTGCTATAATTCACTTATCCCGAAGCTTTAATACTTCGTACACATCACTAAACATTATATATTTCGTCTATAATGTAATCCCCGATTCGTTCGGGTTTCAATAACCGTTCATCAATTAATCGTAACTTCAATACGACTAGCTGTATATTCGAGTATAATTCGTACTGTGAATCTTATATACTCGTATAAACACATTATAATTCATATATTCAGTATTGAATAACACGTAAATAGTATATTCCGGCTAGGGTATACCTGAATTTGTCGGAATCGTTACACATAAGTTATGAAGTTGTGGAAGAAAACACCAAACTTATTGCAGAAAAGGATAAACAGATAGTAGATTATCAGGTGAAAGTGGTGGAACAAAACAGAAAACTTGAACAATTTAGGAATTCGTCCATGATGCTAAATCATGTCCTAAGTGTTCAATGTTCTCCTAACGATAAAGGAGGAATTGGATGAACGGAATTTCCACCACCTTTTAACAATAATTATACATATAATCCCTGTAATCAGCCATCTACTTTTGTTAAGCCTGATCTGACAGTAACGGGTAATGTCAGCTCCAACAGTCTACCCATTAAAGTTCAATCAAGCAACACTGACGCTAATTTAATAAATCATGAAAAGCTCGATAAATATATTACCGAATCGGTTCAGTCAAATTCTTTAGTCACGAATCAAGATTCCAAGCATAAAGATTATGTGAACATTCGTAAAGTGGATGATGAAGTTGTGTTACTTAGACGGGGGGGGGGGGGGAGAGTGATACTTTTAGTGAAAAGAAATCTTATTTAAACCCATTCGTCCCCCCTTATGTGAAACAAACTGTCAGTGAAGCAACTTCATTATCTGCTGCTCCTTCTGAAAAGAATGTTCGGATAGACACCTATTGTCCGAACAAAATTAATAGTCCGAACAAGAGTTGTTTTTGATGTAACAAGATATGACACTTTGTCAATAGCTGTCCGCTGAAAAGGAAGAAATCTAAAAATATGAAGCCAACCAACACTGAGAATAAAACAAACTTTAAAACTAGTGCTTGTAAGAATTCAAACGCATCCAACTTTAATCGTTGGACAAATTCAAGATTTCATAGAAACCAACCTCGTTTTTTTCCCAGTTAATCACAGAACGGGTAATTTTGAATCCATTAATGCTAGAAACTCAAGGATGTTTGGATGGACTCATAATCAGTTTTCTAGAAATCTTCCATTCAGATTAAATGAAAACTTCCCACAAAGGAACTTTAACAGGTTTGACCAACCCAAGACCATAAGGTCTTGGGTCTCTCACTTTTAATTCGTTTCTTTAATTGAGTAGGAACAGTCGAACAGGACTGTGAACAACATGTGGGTTGTCGAAAGTGGCTGTTCCCGACACATGAAGGGTAACAAGAAATTTTTACATGATTGGAAAGCTGTATAGGGAGGAAGAGTTAGTTTTGCAGGAGAAAGTGGAGGAAAAATTTCTGGAATCGGTGCTGTTACAATGGGAGAATCAAGTTGGAGAAGGTTAATTTTGTGGATGAGTTAAAGCACAATCTTCTGAGTGTCTCTCAGATCTGTGACAAAGAATAAATTTTGCACTTTACAAAGGATGAGGCACTCGTGCTTTATCCTAGTTTCAAGATTCCTGAAACCTGGGTTGTGATGAAAACTCCAAGAGAGAAGAATACATGTGATGGACATGAGGTCAACCAAGATGGCGACGGAAGAATCATGTCTCTTGTCAAAATCAACAGAGTCTGAGTCAGAATTGTGGCACCGAAGGATGGATCATATCCACCTGCGTAAGATAAATTACATAGTCAAGAATGGGCTGGTAGTTGGGGTTCCATTAAAGAATTTCAACCTTGAAGATCAATGTCTGTAATGCAAGAAAGGAAAGCAGCACAAGAAACCACATCACTCCAAAATGATTAACTCAATTGTCACACCTTTGGATTTGCTTCACATGGATCTGTTTGGTCCCATAAATGTTAAAAGCCTGGGTGGAACGGCCTATTTCTTGGTTGTGACTGATGATTACTCACGTTACTCATGGGTTTACTTTCTAAAAGCTAAAGATGAAACAGTGCAGTTTGTAATTAACTTGATTACCAAAGTGGAAAATATTGTTGAGGGAAAGGTCAAGTTCATCAGAAGTGATAACGGCACAGAGTTCAAGAACTATCAAATGGAGATGTTTTGTCTACAAAAAGGGATTGAGCATCAGTTTAGCGCACCATATACTCTGCAACATAATGGAGTAGCTGAAAGGAAGAATAGAACTCTAATCGAGGGTGCCAGGACTATGTTGGCAGATGCTAAACTTCTCGTGGTGTTCTGGGCTGAGGGTGTTGCCACTTCCTGCTATATCCTTAATCGTGTTTAAACTGTTAAAAGATTAAATAAAACTTGTTATGAATTAATGCATGGTAGAAAGCCAAATCTGAAAGGTCTTGAACCTTTTGGGTCCCCATGTTCGATCTTAAAGACTAACTCAAAATTTAGTGAGAAAGCTGACGAAGGTATTCTTGTTGGCTACGTAGTTGGTTCACCCAACAGAAGAGTCTTTAATCTATCGAACAACAAGGTTGAGGTGGTCTGTAACACTGACATTACAAGTTACAAATCACCAAAGCCTAGCATGGGAACAGCAGAGGCTTTCGATTATGATAAATTATTTAAATCTTTTAATTTACCTTCTTTTGATTTTACATATACAGAAGAAAGGATGGCCACTCAGATGCTACTCGATGAAGAAGAGGACATTATGCATCGTCCATAGTGTAATGAAAAACAAACTACCGTGCGAAATGTTGTTGAAACTCCTGCTGTCTCAAGTAGTGATGACTTTTTCAATCCGTTTCACACTCAACACAATTCAGATGAAGTCTCTCCAAATCCTGGAGAAGACTTAGAGGTTGGTCCTATCCAAACCACCAGAATCCACAAGAATCATCCCTTGGAGAATGTGATCGGTAATCCTTCCGATGGAGTGAGAACCAGAAGGAGCTTGGAAGAAAATACATGTGTGTATGCAATCATTAAAGACACTGTTATTATGAATGAATGCTTGTATGCCTGTTTTATTAGTCAGATTGAACCAAAGAACTATCAGATGGCGTTGAAGGATACCTCGTGGGTCGAATCCATGCAGGAAGAATTGGCTCAGTTTAACAAAATGGAAGTATGGCAGTTGGTTGAAAAGCCACAAGATGTGCATGCAATCGGTACGAAGTGGGTATTCAAATGCAAGAGAGATGAGAAAGTGGTAATTGTCCGTAACAAGGCAAGATTAGTAGTCAAAGGATTTAATCAACAAGAAGGGATCGACTACAATGAGGTGTTTGCTCCTGTTGCAAGACAAGAGGCAATTCGACTTTTCTTGGCCTTTGCTGCACACAAAGATTTGAAAGTGTTTCAGCTTGATGTCAAGAGTGCCTTTCTAAATGGCAAGGTCGATGAAGTGGGATATGTCGAGCAACCTCCGGGCTTTACTGATCCAGACTTTCCATATCATGTGTACAAGCTCAGTAAAGCATTATATGGCCTACATCAAGCTCCATGATCTTGGTACGTAACTTTATCTGATTATTTGCTGGAAAATGGGTTTGTGAGAGGAAATATCGATAGTAAATTGTTTGTAAAGTGGAATGGGAAAGATTTTCTTCTCGTTCAGGTCTATGTGGACGATATCATCTTCGAATCCTCAAAGATTTCTATGTGTCAGGAGTTTGAAGCGGTCATGAAGAAAAGGTTTGAGATGAGCGCCATGGGTGAATTAACTTTCTTTTTGGGTTTGCAGGTAGATCAGAAGAAGGATGGCATGCTCATTCATCAAACAAAGTATGTCCACGATGTGCTTAAACGTTTTAAGATGAAAGAAAGCACCCCGTTTGACACTCCGATTTGTGTCAACCACAAACTAGGTGCTAACTCCGATAATGATGAAGATGTGGATCTCACTCATTATCGGGCTATTATAAAGGTTCTTTGATGTATTTAACTGCTTCCAGACCTGACATTATGTTTCCAGTTTGTCTTTGTGCTCGTTTTCAGGCTAACCCAAAGGAGTCGCACGTGAAGGGAGTGAAGAGAATTTTGCGGTATCTTAAAGGAAAGCCTAAATTGGGTCTCTGGTATCCAAAAGGATGAGAACTAGATTTGGTTGCATACACAGACTCAGACTATGGAGGATGCAATCAGAACAGGAAGTCAACAACGGGTGGCTGTCAATTTCTAGGAGGAAGATTGGTGTCGTGACAATGCAAGAAGCAGACTTCAATGGCCATATCCACCTATGAAGCAGAGTACATGGCAGCATCAAACTGTTGCTCCCGTGTTTTATGAATACAACAACAAATGTGAGATTATGGTCTGAATTTCACTCAAACTCCTATTTGCATTGATAACACTGCTGCTATCTCAGTAACTAACAATCCCGTTAAACATAGTAAAACGAAACATATTGACATTCGTCATCATTTCATACGGGATTGTGCTGAGAAGAAATTAATCTTGCTTGAAAAGGTTGATTCACTGGATAACTTTTCCGATCTTTTTACAAAAGCTTTTGACCGGTCCCGTTTTCAAAACCTTATTGAGCTTAATGGGATGATCAATCCCGAGTAACCATGTTTTTTATTCATTAAAAAAAACATCACTATCGTTGAGAATTATGTCAGTCGCTCACATTTGAAGGACATGTTCTTGAATATGTTTGGTCCGTGTATCTACGTGTAGATTCAAAGGATAACCATTAACCTAATAACTGAAAGCCACTCGGTGGTTGTGATGAGTTTATATTCCTTCGCTGAAAATTATGTCGGTTACACTCTGTTGGAGGGACACATATTCGTATTTGTTTGGTCCTGCTAATCCGCTGGATTTTCGGGATAGCAATTTACCCAAAGGCTTAGTAGTGATCGAGGAGTCGGAATGTAATATTATTTTTTTGGGAAATGATATACTTTTTCAGTCTATATCTTCTCATGAAGCTTTAAAATTGGTGTTAAATTGAAAATTGATCCAACCTTTGGAAAATGATAGATGAACTGATTTTGTGCGCCTAACGGGTGAAGTTATTAGGCTTAAAAGACTTTAGAACAGTCATTGTTTGTTACGGTAGCTTTCCATGATGCGTAAAAGTTAATGTGATAAAAATTAAATCTGCTCGATTTACTGTGGAGAGTCATTTTGAAATGTGCATGTCTCCACATATATGTCTCCGAATGATAGGTAGAAAAGTGATTACCCAGTCATACACGAGCCCGTTAGTGTCTTGATCCCCACGTATATTGTGTTTTCTTTCTGCAGTGATCCAGATTCGGGACTTGTAGGCGTTTGTTATGGTTCTTTAAAAAAAGGGATTATTATGTCTGATTTCCTTTGAAATTCAAAATGTCAAAAATAACATGGATGAGGCACCAACTGAGTCTTGTGCAAGCTAAATGTAAGGACTGTAAAGCCGACTCAAATGTACATTGTTTAATCAGACACTATGGGTCAAGTCAAGTCGGGGTGATCTGGGGAAAGCCAAATACGCCTTGAGAATAGATAGGAGGCATCACAGTTCCTTAAGTGATGTCCATCTAAATTTTAGGCCTAATTGAACCTAATCCGTATCACAGACGCAATGAAAACTATGCTAAGTTTCATACATGCCTTCAACCTGTTTCTCTATGTCATAATAATGCTGAACATGAATCCTAGTGACAGCCTCTTAATCAGTATGATTTCATGTTCGGATCTTTTCTTAAACATGATGGGTTCTCTCCAGACTGAAATTTGATCCCGTCAATGTTATTTTACTTCTGTTTATTTTATATTGTTTTATGCGTTTGTCTTAATTGTGTATAAAATAAAATCCTGGGTTACTCGTTTTTGATCTTTTTCTTTCAAAATGTTCTAAAAACTAACTTCGCCATGGCGAAGTTGTCAAACCGGCGAAGTTGTGTTAACTTCGCCCCTGGGTTTTTTCAAAAAGTATAAAAGGCAGACATGGGTCAATTTTGGTCAAACTCACACGCTAAACCCTCGGCGAACTTATCCCTCTGAATCAACCTTCTAATAATCTGTTTTTTTGTCTGATAATAAGGTTCAATGACTTCTATCGATTCATAATTCACTAGTTTCATTTGTTAATCATTTCCATAATGTAGGGTTTTTATCGGTTTTCTTGAATAAACCTAAAATTCGATAATACTCTTCGGTTTTTGAATGTATTGGTGATATCTAGACCTCCGAGACCTTAATCGGGCATCCTTGTACCTGTTTTCAGTCTCTAATTGTTCGTGTTTGCAACTGAAAAGGATCTGGTGTTCGGCACCGTTTATGCGGCGGAGTTACTATACGGCGAAGTTATATCTAACTTCGCTTATGCAATAACTTCGCTGCATGACATCTTTTGGTCACAACTTCGCTGATACACTAACTTCGCTACCTACATGCTAAGCGAAGTTACAAACTATTTAAACATTTGTCTAACTTAACTCGTTTGCTTTGCAGGAATGGCTGCGGTGGCAGGTGCTGGTGGCACTGGTGGTGACGAAGGAGACAGTGATAAGAGACAGTTCTTTCAGGGTCACAACAGGTACGTTACTTTGTATCCGGATAGTCGGGGAGCTAAGGATTTTACTGAGATCATCTCGTTTCTCATACGTTCACGTATCTTTCATGCTATCACTACTACTCTGCCGATATCTCTACCAAATATTGAATACTTTTGGAGAATGGTTGAGTATGACTGTCGTGTGAAACCTCCAGTTATGCGTGCTACAGTCAATCAACAGGTGGTACAGTTCTCAGCTAATCAGATTAGGGAGGCTTTACAGTTCGGAGTTGAAACCACTCAGGATCCTACTGAGTATTCAGCTACTTTCAGAAATGGAGCTTTTCTTCGTATGGGGTACTCGGGTCCGTTGGAAGACTCACAACGCAGAAAGGGATTTCTATTAGACCAGTGGCATTTCTTAATGCATGTGTTGATTGTGTGCATGTCTGGTCGCAAAGCTGGATCCGATGGTATGGGTGCAACAATGCAGTCTGCTATGACAGCGTTGACATATAATAAACCGTATAGCTCTAGTAAAATGGTGTTCTATGAGATTGATCGTCACAGGCGAGCTATGGCACGGGAACGTTTCTTAATGTATCCCAGATTTTACAGATGATTCTTAATTATGTCGCTCCTAATCTGCCACAACGTTGCCCTATCTCTTATGTGGAAAGTGTAAACAAGAGAATTTTTGCACAGTGTACGACATATAGTGCACGTAGCAAGGCTAAACTTCGTCCGAAGCACACTACTTTGTTTGGATATCTTGTCAATCCTGCTTATGTTGCTCCACCGGATGATGATTTTAATGATCCTGCCCCGCCACAAGTCGATATTCCTCAACCACCTCCTGTGAATCAACCACCACAGGTGGTTAAGTTCATGTTGTTGACCCCATCTCAGTTCCAGCCGAACAGGTTGATCTTGAGTTTGCATTTGGAGGGCAAGGTTTCTTTCATATGGATATGGTTGATCCTTCTGAAGTTCGAGCCTCATTAGTAGATGTTTCTGGTGTGCATGCTCCTATGGTTGGTACTTATGCGGGTCCATCTATTGCCTCAGTGGAGGATTATGAGGAAACTTTATCTGATTCTTCAACTGATGAAGTTGTTGAAGCTCAGAGAGTTCTGGCTGCACATGAGAGGATCCAAGGAAAACGAAAGAAAGATTCGGATGATAGTGAGTCAGATTATGAGGAGGATATGTATGCCTTAGTCCGTAGATCAAAGAGGGCTAGAGCTGGTGAAAGCTCGAGTGTTGTTCATTTTACCCCTCCACAATTGTCTGGTATGTCTACACTGCCTCCATCTTCATCTGATCCATTACTAGTGACATCTAGTGTTCCATCGGTGGCTTTGTCAGCACCATCTATTGCACCCTCTACGGTACATGTGTCTACACCAGAGATCGTTTCTTTACCACCTCCTTCTGTTACTCCATCGGTGGTGGTTGCTATGTTTGTTGAGTCCACACTAGTGGCTACTACTGGGTTATCTGTCTCTGTTCAACTTACAGTTACTACACCATCTACATCTGATATTCCAATAAGCTTGGGCATTCCACAGCCAAATGCTCAGGATACCTCTCACATGTCACTTGATTTTAACACTACTTTGTCGGATTCTAAGCGGATTGCGGCTCTGGAACGGGTTGTTGCTGAGCAGTCAAGAGTAAATGTTATTCAAACTTATGCTATCCAACGTCCGGTGGCTGGGAATCAAATTCAGACCGCACTTCTTACTGAACATGGTAAGCTTTTTGATGCCTTGAAACAGTTCTTAGCATCTCAAGGGGAGTCTAGTTGCAAAGGTGATGAGTTGAGAACAAAGAGGAGACAGGACAAAGACGATGATCCCAATGCATCGAAAGATGCAGGTGGTGAGCTGCCAAGAACTGAACAAACTCTTGGGGCTTCCACATCTCAGGGGGAGTCTACTGCTCCATCTGGCAGTGCAAGTGGTGAAACTGTAGTGGTAGACGATGAGGACGATATAGGTGAAGATGTGTTGTCTTTTAGTGTGATTGAAAAGCTTGGTGAATAGATTGAAATTGACAGTGGCTTAGAGGAAGGTGAGATACTTGATGATAGTGTTGAACATGATATTCCTAGTGCTGGTCAAGAACGTTTGGGTCAAGATGATAATGTGTGTGGTAATTCTGAGTGTGAAGAACAGCCAAGGTGGAAAGAAGAATGTGCTAATTGGTTTATCAAGACAAAGAAGCCAGTGGTACCTACGATGTTCAAGAAGAGTTATAATATCAAGGGGTATGCTGAATCGAAGAAAGGTATTATCTGTTGGTTGTATGATGATCAGTTAAAGATGTTTGTGGTGAAAAGATATGATGGGATTCAGTACTTTGCTAAGAGGTTGAGATCGTTCAATACGTTGCCTGAGTGTGAGGTGAAGGATTTGGGTCGTTTAAGGTTGATTAATAGGAGTGGGGACAATTTTGCTAGTTGGGTTGGTATGATAGTGTGGAGTGAAGTTGTTAAAGAGAAAAAGTTTGAGTTGTTGAAGCCTCAAAAGGGTAATTTGATTGAAGTTACAAAACGGGGAATGTGGGCTGATGGCAAGCCCCGGATGGTGATGAAGTGCAAACCGATTCGATGTATGAAAGAGGCTCCAATGAAGACGATGCCTTAAGATGTGTTGAAAGATCTTAAATGGTGGTTTGCCGATTGCCAGACTGCTGAAACCGTGATGGAAGATCAAGATAAACAGGAGATCTTAAGGGTGTATGATCCTTTGCACTTGGTTATTTGTCTCAAGCTGATGTGCAGCTTCTCAATGAAAAGAATATCTTTTATATTCCTGCTTGGAAAGATGAAGCGAAGAAATATCAAAGGGTGGTCTCAGTTTGTGTGAGACAAGGTGTACATGCTTGAAGATGGAAGGTACGGCTTTATGGATTACAAGACTAGGCGAAGGTGTAAGAGAAATGAAGCTACTGCCAAGGGGGAGTCTGTTGGTGCATTATGCCAATAGTTCATTTGTCTCGAGTCTATCTTGTATGTAATCGTTACAATGCTTGTTATGTCTTGATGAACTTGTTAGTTTGGTTACTTAGTGAAACAAACTTGTGGTTTGGCGAAGTTAGGGACAACTTCGCCTAGGGTGTTAGGCGAAGTTGTCGTGGGTTATACAAACCTAACTTACGCCAATTTCATAAAAAGGTTTATAGCAGATCTTTTTTGTAAGCTGCAACACGGTTGTTGGTGTTTTGGTGTTTTACATCTAATAACAAGTAACCTTTGTCATTACGTGTTACGTGTTTCTTTACGTGTCTCTCGATTAAATACTTGTATCGTATACGTTGGGGATTCCGCATCCTCGTGTTACGAGATACTCCTGTGTAGATCCGGCTGGGAACCTATATGTTTATATTCAGTTATGTAATTAGCAGTTTGTTTGTCTTTGATTAGTTAAAAAAATCTATCAGTTGTTTATGTTATGTATTTGTTTATTTAGTTGTTTTGTAATAATGCGGATCGGATCGTTTGAGCCACTTGAAAATTTCCCTACCATACCCTTACACTTGGCCTTGTTACAACCCTGTTAAGCCCTCTTGATTTGCATTCGTGTCAAATCACTTATGTGGGTGGATATTTGACTTGCTTCCAAACTTATTACTTTGTGTTCATACTTGGTTTAGAGGGCAGAGAGATACTAGCACATTTTTGCTAGTCCAGATATTAAACCGAGAGGAGAGTTATTATATTATGAGGGGTATGAGCATGTGTGCCTTAACCGGAAACAAAGTACACTCGTCTGGGCGGCTCTATTGTTTTTATTATATCATTCAACCTTATTTGTGGGATGTAAATCTAGAAAGTGTAAATCTGGGAAATTGGGTATGACCTTAAACCTTACTAGTATTAATGGTGATAATTTACATACCTATGATGGATGTTGACGTTTGCTTTAGAGTTTACTTAAGGGCAAGCAAAAGATAAGTGTGGGGATGTGATGGTTGGTTAATTTGTATGCATTTTAGTTCGTTTATTAACTAGTTTTAATCGTTTATTTTAGCAACTTCGATACTTCATATGTGTCTGTTGTATTTCAAGTCATATACGTTAAAGAAGCTAATTTGGACCTGTTGAGGAACGGGATGAACACCCGGGATGTCCAGCACGCAAAACGAGAAAGACAAAAGAGGTTTGCTGGTGACAAGACCCATCGCGATACGCGATGGGCATGCCTCAAGACCCATCGCGTATCGCGATGGGTAGTAAATTTATGTTGACCAATGGTCCATCGCGATACACGATGGACCAGTGAAGACCCCATCGCGTATCGCGATGGGGTGTGCAGACGGGATAGTTAGGGTTTATATCAATTTCATCATAACACGACCCGAAGTTCACACACATCGAGGCAGGCGATTTCCAGAGCTCTAGGAGAACGATTCCACCATACCGGACCATACCGAGACCACCTACATGCTCTATATCATCTATATTGAAGATTCCATGATGCCGAGACACGACTAAACTCTTAGAATCTCACCCTGGAACGTACAGTTTGTAACGATTTTAGTTTTCTCATGTGACTAAGAACGTTTATGTATAATTGTTTATGGTTAATCTATGATTATTGATGTTTAGTATTTTTGTGTGTTCAATCGGTTTAGGTGTACGTTGATCTGAACGATTCCTTACCAGTTGCAATAATAATTGATCATAGGGTTGTTTGATTAGGTTGAATATGATAAAAGCATATAATTTCCTTTAACCGAGTCACACTGGTAGGGACCATTTAAAAACCAGTGTCGTGTGTAAAGCGATTATTGATGCCTAAGGTTTTGTCTAGTTGATCAGTCTTTAGTTAACCGTTAATGATTAATCTGTTAGGTTGCATGAGATTACTGTAAGTTATCTACTTGAAATCCTGGGTGTGATTTGCTTTTATTAATTGATTGAAACTTGTTTACTTGTTGGTTTGCTTAATAAACTTAAACTAATTGCTTGTGTGATCAGCACTAAAACTTGTTACTTCATAATATTGAACTTGTTACAGGATTTGCATTGACCACATACTTCTAGTGGATACGATACCTTATTTATCCTAGATACTTAGGTTAATTAGGTTTTTGCATGACTCAAATGATGGTCATCATCGAGCATAGGGAGTTTGTGGAAAATGTGTTACCAAGTAGTCTTGTAAAATAACTATATTAGAACTAGATGCAGAAAATAAACTTAAACATTCGATTGGTTGATTTGATTAACAAAAACTACTAAAAACAATTAATGAGTTCTAAATCAAAGAGAATATGCCTTCCCGCGGTTTCAGGTTTCTATGAAAGTTAATGTATACGTTTACTCTAAGACGAACTATAAAGATATAGTTTGTGTTTATGAAAATGATTGTGATAAATGGAGACTAAGTACTTGGATTACAAAACGCAAGGAAATCACCTAAATATCAATTAGTCTATCCAACCCCGAACCAAACCCGATTAATCTCAATTACCTATGGAACCAAGAACTGACGGTTTAGAACACAAAATCAACAAACTAACAATTTATCAATCAATACAATCACATCATAGTAATGAAATCAGTAAGATTAAACTACTATCTCAGAAATCAAATAAACATTCAATCAATATTCAAAACGAAACCTCACAATCCGAGGGAAAACCCAAATGAAATTATCCAAGCATGATTTCGTTCATCATCCCTTCGATTTTAGTATGCATACTAATCAAAAACGAGTATTCACTGGTTACACAACCCACAATAATGTTCTAGCACCTGAAAATCGCCTCCTAGTCGTCCCTAATTGAAAGATGGTGATAACATACTCAAAAGCCGTCCCAAAACGTATTTTAATTGGGTTGCTACAACTTCAGCGCCAAGCCCACGGTAAGCTACGGTGGCCACCATAGATTACGGTGGCTTTCCAAAACACCATGGTAGGAAAACTCTGCCTTACAACAGAGCTTACGCTTCACGAGCCACCATAGCTTTTGGTGGCCACCGTAAGCTACGACGGAGGTCTTCTTTGTTTTTTTCGTTTTCTTGTTAATTTTCCATCTTTCTTCTTTCGACCTCTCTTTTTCGGCTAGCTCCGTTCCACCGCATTAATTCCACTTCTTTTGCTTCTTTTGAACCTGAAATAACATTTTACCATAGTCATCCAACTCCAAAAAATAAAACGATAAAATGTTCGATTATTAATGGTCTTTAAGCACTTAAAGGTTGTCCAAAGGACTACCCTTCAGGATCCAATGCGACAATTAGGTTTAACGGGTTAGATACCATTAAAGTGTTTATGGTATCTTATAATTTTTTTTAATTGAACGGCAACTTTCTTTTTGCGTTTATGCCATTGCCCTCCCCAACTTAATGAGCCTTATTGCCCCCGTTCTGACCAACCTATGTTGCTTGATGTTATTTATATTATATCTCAATACCATTTATATAGGGAGAATTACGAAAGGAATAAATATAAAAACGATACACAGGAAGATAAATAATCACTAAATAATTACATGGTATTTGTGACAACCCCATTTAATCGGGAAAGGTTAAAGTACAAAGGAAGAGAAAAATGAGAAGTGCGAGAAGCATTTGTGGCCAAAAAAAAACTCTTCAACAAAAGTTTCAATAACATAATAATAAATAAAATCATAACTCAAAATATAAATAAATAACAAAAAAAGTTTAAAAACTCAAATTTTCCTCCATGATTCCCGCTCCAAAAAACGACGAAAAACACGATGACGAAAATAAACAAAAGACACAATTATACCTATAAGAAGACATAATTAAAAAGAACAAAAGACACAATTAAAACTAAAATTTTAAATTAATTAGAATTGATCAACTGTTATTTAATTAAAAAAGTGTGTACCAAACCACCATTCAGACACTTGCTTAACTGCTCAATAATCTAGTGTATATGTCCACTTTCTTAGAAACTTGATTTGCTCCGACATCTCACTATAATATATGCACCACAAACAGAATACTTAACATAGGTTTCAACGCTCACTATGACTCGTTTGAAGTAGAAACACACCCAAATAGACTCCTTGACCTACCTTCCATGGAATACAAAACACATGAACCACCGTGGACAAGAAAGCTGCAAAGCCGACACAATCTCAAATTTAAGTAATAATAAGAAATGCGAACTAAGATTAGTAACATGAAGGTTAAAGATAGAACATGCTCAGTAGCATGCATCTATCAAGAATAAGCTACACAATTTGAAACTGGAAAAAAAAATTAGAGTGGACATAAAGTACTTGGGATTAGCAACATGTGTTAACCGAGAAACAGCTAGATTGATTTCTATATATTGCGAAAACCTTCATATGTGCAAATGAAACTGAAAGAAAGGTTCAATTCCTGGAAACCTTCTGATTCTTGGGCAATAGGGAAAAATTTAAGATTTAAGGGATTAAGGTTTATAGACCAATTATAATATTAGATTCTAACTAAAACCTATTCTCTATAAATTTGTGTATGAAACACATAATTCGATGATCAATTTCAATACCTACTGCATCAATAGATAAACAAAAACAATCACACACTAAACACATCAATTTAAAACTGAGAAAACGTTATTCAATTAGAAACCGTAAACCTTACTTGATGTGATGGCTGGAATCCAATTTTAACCTTGTTAATTGTCAATGTCGGCTAGAACCCAATATTTGTCCTTGTTAATTGTCAATGGCGTGAACTGATGAACCTAGGCTTTGCAACGATGCATAAGAAAGTAGATGCCTTTACTTTTAGGGTTATTTTAATCAAAACTAAACTACATAGTTTTGATGTATTTTTCGTGTAAGGTTAGGCGGCTGAAAGCACCTAACTCACTATCTCCATGAAAAAAACATGGTTGTGCCACTTTGCATCTAATTGGGCTATCCTTTTGTCACTTGACACTTTAAGGTTCAAAAGAAAATTATATCGCATCCCACATTGCTTCGTTAATAAATAAAGAAGGAAGCCAAACATGTATAAAAGACAGAGTGGTGCATCAAACGTATCATTAGGCGGTGTATAAACTATTGTTTACAACTACTCAGTTTCAAAAATATTTAATGTTATCCCGACTAAATTTTTTTGCCGTTACAAAGCCGGGTAGCGAACAACCAATGGGTGTTTTATTTTTTGATTTATTTTCCGGTTAGACGGAAAATATGGTCTCGTTTCTAAAACAATGCTCTTACCTCAAAATGCATTAAAATATCAAATAAATGTAATTTTATTTATAACAAAAATTAAAAACGCCCTATTTATTTATAAATGAAATAAATAGAAAAAAAATGATTGCAAAAGGTGTTTATATGCTTTAATCTCGATATAGCATACAAAAAGTGTGTATATAAAACCGATCTTAAATTATCTTTTTTTCAATGATTTAATCACTTTGTAGAATTTGTAACTTTTAACATACTTTAGGCCCATATTATCCTTCAACATTTAACTTTTAATAGACTTTCCATAAGAATTTGTCTAAAGTTTTGTTTCAAAATCATAAGTATAATAAAATTTATTTTTTAAATAACTTGATTAAACATAACTCGAATCAATCCATTCAAAAAATAAACGGGTCAAAATTGTCACAATATAATATAAATCATTTTAAGTTGCCAATTGATTATACTGATTGTATGTTTTATATAGTCCTTTTTTATACAAATAAAAGGATTGTTATGGTACTTAACACCTAATTTGACTATCTTTGTGTCACTTGGCACCTTAATGTTTAGAAAAAAAAACTATACCACACTGTCCTAGCGAGAAATCAACAAGGAAGCCAAGTGGGTATTTATATGTATTTTGTATGGTACGATATTATATATATATATATATATATATATTATTAAGAACACAAAGATAAAAATGAAGACATAAAATAAACGTAGAAATAGATACTGTAAAGTTACAAATAAATCTATAGTGTTGTATATTAAAAATATTCAGAATTAGGAACTTCCAACATTCATATATAGTATTTTTATACTGTTTAATGTGTAATTTAATATACTCCCTCCGTCCCATTATAAGTGTCATATTTTGACTTTTCAAGTCTTTCTTTTACAACTTTGACCGTAAATATTTTTGTTCGTGTCATATAATACTTGATGAAAATCATATCAATGTAAAATACATTTAAAACCCAATCCATTCATATATTTTACATCAAGTATTATATAACACAAACAAAAATATTACCGGTCAAAGTTAAACAAAAAAGACTTGAAAAATCAAATCAGGACACTTAAAATGGGACGGAGGGAGTACCATATAATGCATATGTATATAAACAATTTTATATATTTTTGTATTTAATATAATGTCGTCGTTTGAATAAATTTATTTATCCCAACGTGTGTAACACGGATACATAACGTAATTTAATACAGAATGTAATATAATACGATGTAATACCGTAATGCAATGTATAAGTAATTTACTTATTTTATTTGACTTTTACCTCATAAAATGTTGTGCACCGTTGCAAATAGTAAAGGTTCATTAATTAGAAAGAATTGATAAAATAAATATTTATGTATTGAAATGAAAGGAGCAAGTACCCTATGTAAATTGGAGAATAAGTCTTTTTTCATTTATAAAACTACTTCACAATGTCTAGTCTCTTGGTCATTGGGGCTCTCTTTTTCATGTCAATATTTTCTTGTGCAAATTCATTTCAATGCTTTGGGGCTCCTGACTGGCATATGTTCGTTACTAACGACATTCCTAATGATGTCATTGAAACTACTATATATGATTCATTAGATGATGCCCCAAAATGTGACCATTGTAAATTGTCCCCTGGGCAAGTTTTTGATTGGTACTTTTGTCCTGTTGATAGTTTGTATCATGGCAACTTCACTTGGGGTTCAAAAGCAAGAAGTGTTGAGTTATATGGTAAGCACATAAGTAGAGTTTGTTTTCATTATAAGTTTTTATTGGGTACACAACATTGTTATTGGTTGGTTAAACCAGAAGGATTTTACGTGTCGAGGCACAACCTATCACATTCTGATCCAAATTGGCGTTTTGAAGGTCCTTGGAATTAAGTATATGTCTTGTATTACTTAGCTATTAACAAATATAATAAAGTTTCTACTTAATAGCGTCAATCTCAATTTCATATTTGACAACCTTTTTTAATTAAGGTTTTATATATATGGGCATGTATCCTTTAAGAACCCCCTTTTTATTGAGAACTTAGAGAACTCTTAATAGCCATTGATCTAATTAATCAATGGTTATGATTAGTTTAGGTATTATGGTAATTGAAATGTAAATGGATCGGTTAGTTTATCAAAAAAGGGTATAATTGTAAATGAAATAAACCGATTAATTCTCCTATTTCCTAAATCCACGTTGTGTTTATTTTATTCCATAATCAAATCAAATCTGCAACTTCTCTTAATAAGGGATTTTGTTTTGAGGAACGTAAAAGAAGAACGGCCAAACCGATTAGAGATTTCATATCATAGTAATTGGAATAAGAGTTCGAACCATAGTTTACAATGATTTTGAAGATTATATGATGAGTTACATATATCTAATCAATCTTTTATACTTTTCTTCTTGTTTGTTCCAAAATAAATGTCCTAATGCATCTTCTATATAAGGGCTTTTGTTCTTCAAAATCGTTGCGGAAACAGGAATAAGAGTTTTCTATTATATTAGTTACACATGTGTAAAGAATTGTTTACGTAAATCTATTTGATTTTAGGAAATAGGTACCTTATGTTTAACGGATTATTGCAACAGAGTATAACTTTTAGTTTTTATTCCATTCACATGGTTACATATGTGTGTTTTGTTTAAGTATAATTGCATATATGCACTGACTTTGAATTTCGATAACATTCCTAGTATTTAAAGGTTGGTACATATGTGTAAAGTACTGTTTGCTGAAATGAATGATTTAAGGGAAAAACAATAACTTTGTGTTCTAATGTTTAATCTGGATAGGCAAAATACATGCATATAAATAGGATATGGAGCTGATAAAAAATGGGTGAAAATGAAAATCTTTGTCATGTATTGAAATATTAT